>NC_036656.1:2272567-2320524 GCF_002806865.2 Cucurbita pepo subsp. pepo | reverse complement strand
CACCCGCCAACGATCTCCCAAAGATCCTGTCCTTGTAAATAGGACATCATGCATGTTGCCCACGTGTTGTAGTTGTTGTTGTTGAGTTTCTTAATTCCTCCAACGATTTGGAAATCACTCATCGTGTTGGCCATACCTCAGTAATACCAAACAAGTTCTTTTGACACAAGACTTGCAGAGTCACAGACTTCTCACGACACAAAAGAAACTCACTCACCACTAATCTCAAGAAATCGTTTCTGATGTGGAAGATCAGACAGAGCTGCAACCACAGAGCATACTAAGGATTCCAAGAGATCAGATAACCTACACTAACCTCGCTCTGATACCAAATGTTGAACACAACTCACTGTGGGAAACACTCGCACTCTTTATTAACACCAATCGAGAAGAGAATACAAGACACTCTGTAGAATACTTCTACTTTTTATTGTTTTTGGATTTCTTGGATGAATAACCTAGGTAGGGTGGAGAGGTATTTATACTAAGAGTAAACAATCTATATTTAACCAATCTAAATCTAGACCTAACCGATTTGAACCTAGACCTAACAAATTTGAATATTTCTCCTAAAATATATAGATCTCTTTCTCCTAAAATCTCTACTAAAATAAATATACTGGGCTCGTACAATAATTGGGCTTGACTATATTGGGCTAGTACAATTATTGGGCTTGACTCTATTGGGCTAGTGATGATATTTCAACATAGACTAGTCTACAAGATTGAAAACACCACTGTTCTGATACCAATATGTCATGACTTGATTTTTTTAGACTTCCAATCTTTGACAATGACTACCAATACCAGACAAAAGCAAATAAAATAAAATAGAAATAAAAAACATAGTAAAATTGGGTAAAAGTTTTGGCAATTTAACTTAAACAATAAGTAAAAAGAAAACAAAATCTATTTATGATCCATTGCCATTCAAATTTATTACAACAGTTCAAACAAAATACAAAAAATTTCTTCAAAATACACGATCGCCTCTTGTAATTTAAATAAACCTTTCTCGACTCTTTCCTTGGATCAGAATCCACCGTTATACCACTCATTTTATAAGTTCAAGAACAAACTCAATCCTTTCCACGACTCAGGATCAAACCGGTACACAACTCTTTTTACGAGTTCAGGAGCAAACTTAATCTTTTCCACGGCTCAGGATCAAACCTGTACAATTGTCTGAATTTCTTAGGAACACATCACAACTCTGAATACATTTACAATTTGATCACTCACAACTCTCTCCTCGCAGTACAATAAACATCTCTCTCAAGAATAAGATAACAATAAATAAACTTGGAAAGAGCAACAAGGTAGGCTTTAGAAAAATTTAGATGAAAGAAGCTAAGGAAGTTGTACGTTGTGTTATGAAAAAATATGAAGAAGTGGTGAGTTTAAATAGTGAACAAGTTGTAAAAATAAGAATTGATACAGACCAATAAACGTGAACTGAAACGTGGACCACTAAAACATGAATTGATAGTCCTACTATGACACTTAAGATTACTAAGTGCTACTCGAACTTAGATCTTAAGTGACTATTAATGGCCCACAATAAAGTGCTACTCTACTATGACACTAGGTGGAATGTCTTGTGTCACAATCACACTCTTATGGCAGCGAGACAGTGATTGTGTGACATTTGTTCTAACCCAACAAACAAGTCAGCCATGTGAGATTCAGACTTCGTGAACAATATTGGCGTATGCTCGAGCTTCGGGTCACATTTGAGAGAAATTTTCTAGAAAACATGAGTGAGAAAATGGGTTAAAAATAATTTTAAAAAAAAGTAATGTTATAGGCTAAAAGTGGCAACCACCCCATCTATATAATTTACCACATATAGTATATTTTGGGGCATTTTAGCCATGTCGGATGTAGACGTGATTTTGGTGATCGATTATGTATCTCCGTAGTGGCATAATAAGAATAGTAAAGGGCTATCTAACATGGAAGCAAGTAAAAGGGGTTTGGAACTGGCATGTAGTCATGGACAACATGTCCTGGACAAGTATGATTTGGGACATCCGACACACACGGCCACAGGCAATATGCTTGGACAAGCATGACTGTGACATCCTCTCCCACTCAATTGATTGACGTCTCTGTCAACTGACTCTTCACAACTCAGCGATGTAGGATGAGGTTGACTTCAGGTCTCTCGACGCGCTTCCAGTTGATCTCAGCATTGAGGAGTCTTTTCTAATCTGCCACGAACTATTGAAAATTACTTTTCAATTCGTCGACTCTTCATGTCTTCCCTATCAGATTCTCTCCTACTTTTTTCGCGGCGAAATTTATCTTCATTGTATGTGGTCGTACTACCTCTCTGTGTTTACATCCAAGGGACAATTGATCCTATACGTTGCCTTCCTGACCTCAAAAAGAAAGAAAAGAAAGAACTTGGAGTTGGGCCCTACATAATAGATTGCTTGCTTACCAAGCCATCTTAGCTTCGCTTCTTCCCCTCCTCAACTCAGTAAAGCAATTCCATTGCATGAACCTATTTTATTGGTCTCACTGCTTAGCTCCTCTCCTCTTCTCGTCGACTAGCTTTGCTCCTCCAGTTGGCTCATGCTACTTTGAACTTGGAGTTGATCTGACCTCAACTTGATATGAATTTTCTCTCTATTTTGAAATTTTTTTGGTTGACGCTTCCAACTGGCCCTTGTCCATTCATCTGGATGGTTTTTTTGAGTGAACACGAGTAACTTCGGAGGTTTATCTCCTCCCTACCATAAAGTTGTTGGGTTGGGGTCTCTCCACACTATTTGGGTGATCACTGACAAGAATCTTTGCGAGTCTAATGAACTTGATTGTCAACAAATCATTTAACTGTTTTATAATTCAGCTAGCTCAGGTTGAGCCATATGACACACACTTGTGGCAGGCGATCTTACCCCGATATAAAATCAATCTCGTGATCTATCAACCCAAATGAAGATAAATACTTTGTCTGACTTTCTGGTCTTACGTTGCGCTGTTTATGTAGTGACCACGAGGTTTCTGTTGGGGTTACCTCACTCGAGCTCCCCTCTTCAACTACGGCAATGGCAGCGAGCGTAAGTTCATCATTAATATCCCTTCTCAACTGTAATGTCGACGTCATATTTACCCCTCTTGTTTGATGGGTGTTTTTCTGAATGATCTTCGGGTTGGATTCCGTTACAACTAAGCATTTTATTAGGGGCATGAGAATGACTTTGTATTCTAGCCGGAAGTCCATTCCTAACACGATGTTGAAGTCATCCATCTCGACTATCAAAAAATCGGTTTGTCCAGTCCAAGTCCCCAACTTGATCGGACTTCTCTTTACAACTCCTAAGACAGATAAGATTACCCAATTAATGAACTTCATCTTTCTTATGTTTCGATGCCAAAGGATGTTTAGACATTTTGCGTCGGTCTCCGTCATGAACCTGTGGGTGGCTTTAGAATCGACAATGGTATTCATGGCCGCTGTATGATTAACCCAGACCTCAACATACATAAGACCGCATTCCACTAACTCTTCTATTTTTTTCCACTCTCGTCTACAGAGCGAAAAAGTAATTTAGATTATGAATTCACTTCAAGTTTTGGTTCGAAGGCATATAGTGTCACCTTTCGTAGGCATTCAGATTCTCCATGGGTCTCCTTGCATATGAAGCAAGACAAGGAACCTTGACTACGACTATTCTAGGTGTGAGCTTTTTACTATTGAGTTCTACCTCCGTGTTGGGAGCTGATATGGAATCACTGCAAGGAGAGTAAGATTCAGATTACCTTGTTGATCGAATATCTCAAGGCAAGAACACTTGTTTGAGATTTGAAACACTCCACAAGCAAGATCGATCATGTCTAGCTTGAATGATTCTTCTTGATCAAATATCTCAAGGCAAGAACACTCGTATGAGATTCAAATCACTCCACAAACAAGATTGATCATGTCAAGCTTGAATGATTCTACATGCAACCTAAACTACATGGAATTGCACAGAAAGTTAGCCACGGACTAAAGAAAGCAGAAATGCTTATTTTACTATATTTTCCAAGTCTCGTTACCAATACAACATACATGGTTTTATATAGCCTCAAAATGAAACTACTAAAGACATTTCATGAGCGGTAACATTCGTACTTTATAACCATAATTAACCATTAAGTAAATGTAACCTAAAGTAAATAAAAAGTCTTAGAATATATTAATGAAATACGAAAACTCTAAACTACTCTAAATCTTAATCCACCCAAAATTTGTAACAATAAAACTTCATTCTTCTTCAATGTGACGTGAATTGAAATATCTTTTGATAATTTTAACAACATTCTCTTCGCATCTTCATTGAAGTATATTGTATGATTGATGTCACTCGGTTCAGACATTCCAAGAGATGTAACATAATTCCACACAAAAAAAAAAAAAAAAAAAAAAAAAAAAANTTTATCAATTTCTATGAATTAGCGATTTTTTTTTCAAAATATTCGTCCATAATTTATTAATCTAAGTTATACATTGCAATAGATATTAATATCAATATATTTAAAGTAAAATATATTTAATAGTATTTAAGTAAAATATCAATATATTTAATTATAATTGATTTTAAAGAATAAAATAGTATTTAAGTTTATTTTATAATTAATTAAATTTGTGTCATTTGAAATATATTATTGTATTGACCGAATTTTGTATAAATTTTTTAAAATATTATTATTTTAAATAGGGAGACCTTTGTTTTTTTATTATTTAATTAGATTTTTTTATTTTTGGATGAAATATTTTAATAATTAAGCTTGAGTACAACTTGTTTTGTTTTTTTATTAATTAATTAAATGAAATTATTTATACCGTTAAAAAGAAAATATAATTTTAAAGATGTAATAATGTGACGTACAAATTAAAAATAAGTATAAAATGGTTATTTTAAAATTAAAAATAAAAAGTAGAATAAGAAAACCCAAAACCCTAACCAGCTAAGAGCCATTCCTATATAAACAAACGCGGCCATAGAAGAAGCTAACCCTATTTTCTTCATTGTTCTTTGCTTGTAAACGTGAATTCTTCGTCGTGAATCATTTGTTTTTCAGGTAGTTTACGAGTTTTTGAACCTCAAAATTTATGTCGTCGGACGATGAAAGGGAGGAGGTAGAGTTGGATCTCTCCTCTCCGGATGTTGTTACGAAGTACAAAAATGCTGCCGAGATCATAAACAGTGAGTTATTTCCGTCTTTCTTTTGCAATCATTGCCATTGTCTTTCTCATTAGCATGTCTTATTGAATGTGAATTACGACACTGTTGATGGAAACCGAAAAATCTTGCAGAGGCATTGCAGCTGGTGTTATCCGAATGTAAACCTAAAGCAAAAATCGTTGACGTTTGCGAAATAGGAGATTCGTTTATCAGAGAGTAGGTTTCAGGATTAGAACTTTAAGATTTACCCCATTTTTCGCTGATTGTGTTTTAGTAAGTATTTTTGTTTGAATGTGAAGGCAAACTGGCAGCATGTACAAGAATGTTAAGAAGAAGATAGAACGGGGCGTTGCCTTTCCAACTTGCATCTCTGTAAACAACATAGTCGGCCACTTTTCACCTCTGGCTAGCGATCAAACAGTGATGGAAGAAGGAGATATACTCAAAATGTAACCGACTTATACATTAATTGATTGCTGTTTTCTCGTGGAGTGTTTAATGACAGTTGATTGATGATTGGGTCTTTCTTGCGGCAGTGATATGGGCTGTCACATTGATGGGTTCATCGCTGTAGCTGCTCATACTCATGTTCTGCAAGAAGGTCCAGTCACTGGAAGGGCTGCCGATGTCATTGCAGCGGCTAACACTGCTGCCGAAGTTGCCTTGAGACTTGTTCGGCCTGGAAAAAAGGTAATAGTTTTGCTAATACTGTTTGGAACCTTTTCTAATTGTAGAACTTGATTCAAGATCTTGTATGTTAATATTTTTATGATTTCTTATGATTTTTTGCCATTTTCTTTCAATTATTTTTGTCTTTTACTATCTCCATTACTCATTTAGTTTAGCGACCAAGGTTGCGGTTCACTGCATGGCCTTTAGATTATGTGGATTAATTGTTTGTAATAGAAACTATCGGTTAGTCATGGTTATGTTACTTCACAATGTGGATCTCAGTCCTTCTGCCCCTAAATGATGAACTTTTGTCTTAAGCTATGGTTATGCACCATGTGAAGCTTTTGTCATAGTTACTCTGATAGGGTATATAATAAGTACTTAAAACATATTAAGAACTTGTTCAAACTCACATTTGTGAGTATTAATCATTGACTAGTTATTTGGAAATTTTGATTACAATATTGTAAACACGTTCATGTTACGGATCTATACAGGTGTTTGTTTTTCATAATTTATAAGATACAGTTCCTCTGTTCCATGGTGATATTTGGTTACCGGAATTTATAGGATTCTTCCCCTCAAATCCACTAGACTTTTAGTAAGAGTGTCGAAGGAACTCTTATGCATTGTATTGTCTAGTTCATGGGGGAGACATCGCCATGTGCAAAAAGATTTAGTGGCAACTTTGCCGAGGTGATTAGTTACTTGTTGATTACCTCTTTTCCCTGTTGCCCATATTTAGTATGGTCATGCTTGTATCACTGTAGGTGGACATACTGTGTATGGCTGATGCCTGTGATCTTAGTGTCCCATATTTTCAGTAGAATTTTGTTAGTGCTATAGGTTTTATGGTTGCAGTTTGTTCTCTAACTTTATATTTTGGTATCCTACTTTAACGGTTCCAAAGTTGAAGGTTTATTTCTTTTGTGAAGCTCACCAAATAAACCAATGGTGATATTACCGTGTACAGTTGATCTTGCTCCAACACACATCATTTATTTGTTTTCACTCACCATTTCAGGTTTAGTTTATGAGTCAATGTTGTGAAGTTTTAAGTATGTTCCCTACAGAAATAAAGGTCGTTGAAGCAACTATAATCCACTGAATTAGGAAGGCAACTTTGCCGGAGGCTATTTGTGATTTGTGGATTGCCTCTTGTCCATGTTGCCTATACTGTGCATGGTCTAATTAAGGATATCATAGGCTGACTTTCATGGATGATGTATGTGGTCTCACTTGTCCAAGTTAATGAATATATATTGTCGTGGTAATCTCTTGTGATGTCTTATGATGTGGTGGGTTGAGTTTATATTATTAAACAATCTATTTTCCCATTACTGGATAATTAAGGCAACTTTGCCGAGGTGATTCGAGACTTGTGGATTACCTCTTTTCCCTGTTGCCTATAGTGCATGGTCAAATTAAGGATATCATAGGCTGACATGTAATGGATGATGCCTGGGTCTCACTTGTCCAAATTCATGAGTATATGGTCATGTTAATCTCTTGCAATGTCTTATGATAGAGGGTAGAGTTATATTATTAAACAATCTATTTTCCCATAACCGAATAATGAAGGCAACTTTGCCGAGGTGATTTGTGACTTCTGGGTTACCTCTTTTCCCTGTTGCCTATATTGTGCATGGTCAAATTTGGGATATTATAGGCTGACATGTCATGGATGATACCTATGGTCTCAATTGTCTAAATTATTGTAGAAATATATTGTCCCGATGATAACCTCTTGTGATGTCTTATGATAGTGGGTAGACTTTCTGTTATTAACAAATGATCTGTTTTCCCGTAAGCAGTAATGAAGGCAACTTTGCCGAAGTGATTTGCTTCTTTTGGTTTGCCTCTTTTCCCTGTTGCCTATAATGTAAATGGTCAGATTTGGTATATCATAGGCTGATGCCGATGTCTCAATTGTCCAAATTGTTGTACGATATACATTCTGATAGTCTCTTGTGATGTCTTGTCATAGTGGGTAGAATTTATATAGTTAACCAATAATCTGTTTTCCCGTAACTTGGGAGTTATATATAGTTTTTGAGGCCTTTAGAATCATAGTTATGCTGTTTCACTTTGTTGATTAATACATAGTTGGATGTTCTTTCCTTTTTCTTTTAATGCGTAATGGATTTCTGTTTGAAAATTTCTATTGATTAATTGAAACCCCTCTGATTTCAGAATAAAGATGTAACAGAAGCCCTTCAAAAGGTCGCTGCTGCTTATGATTGCAAAATTGTTGAAGGGGTGCTTAGCCACCAGTTGAAGCAATTTGTGATCGATGGAAACAAGGTTGTTCTCAGTGTCTCAAATCCAGATACAAGAGTTGATGATGCAGAGTTTGAAGAGAATGAAGTTTATGCCATAGATATCGTTACAAGCACAGGTGAAGGCAAGGTAATAAGGCCTTTCACCCAACTAACCACCGTTACCGGTTAACTTCTTGTCATGTGATACCAATTGTTTATGAATGAACAAATCTGTGCAGCCTAAGCTGGTCGATGAGAAGCAGACAACCATATATAAGAGAGCTGTGGACAAGAACTACCACTTGAAAATGAAAGCATCTAGGTTTATTTTCAGTGAAATAAGTCAGAAATTCCCCATTCTACCTTTCACTGCTAGGTTGGTTGTGTTTTGACAATGAATTTATTTGGGAGGCCATTTGGTTCTGCAATTCTGAAGCATAGGTTTAACACCTTAATAATAGGGCTTTGGAAGAGAAAAGAGGTAGGCTGGGACTAGTTGAATGTGTTAATCATGATCTATTGCAACCATATCCCGTCCTCCATGAAAAGCCTGGTAGCAATCATCTTTTCCTTTTTCGATTTTTTTTAATCTTGTTCAAGTAGTGTACCTTCTCATGCAATGGGTTATTTTGCAGGCGATTACGTCGCCCACATTAAATTTACTGTCTTACTGATGCCTAATGGATCGGACCGAATTACGTCTCATGCACTGCAAGAACTTCAAACTACAAAAACTATTGATGATCCTGAAATAAAGGCCTGGTTAGCACTTGGAACAAAGACTAAGAAGAAGGGTGGCGGGAAGAAGAAGAAAGGTAATTGCAATCCATACTTGTTTAGCAGATAATGTATGGATGGATGGATGGATCCATTGAACCAAGTTTTGTTGACAAAATTCAGGTAAGAAAGGCGACAACAAACCCGATGATTCAACCGTGGCTGAGCCAATGGATTCAACAACAAATGTGGGTGCATCACAGGAATGAGGTATTCCTTCGGGTCTGCTCTTTTCCCATCCATCACTTCAATTTTGGCATTGTTTTCTTCTTTTTTAAAAATGTATGTTGATGAGGCGTCATATAGGTTTTTAGACATCTAAGGAATGGTGTGCTTAATACTTCATGTATCATCTACGTATTTTTATTGGCAACAAAGTACACTCTTTAGTTCAATAAACATGTCTTCACTTGTAATATTATTCCAAAAGTTGGATGGTCGAGCACCATTTCTTCTAAATCTTATTACTATAAACAACTTGTATTTCTATTAATTATCTTACATTTTTCACTTGTATAGTACTGTACTTACCTTGAGGCTCAGGTTGGTAAAGACTAGAGGTATTTGGAGGGCTTGTAACGACCCTACTTTGTCCTTAAAAATAAGACTCTTCTACATGCATGTTAATGATGGTTTTTTTTTTTATTTATTATTATTTTTTTAAAAAATTTATTTATTAATGGAAGTCTATTTAAAATGCATTTTTATCCGAAGGTGCATTGAAAATGATTGATAAACATCCCCGAAATAAATTCAAATTTGGAAATATGGCTAATTTATCCTAACAATTGAACTTTGCTTTTGCCTTGAAACAAAATGTCAAACATAGAATGAGTATTTGAGTATTTAAAAATATTTAGTGACCAACCTGAAAGGGACCGTGAGTAAAGTTGGATGTATAGTATTTTTTCTACGTATAGTCATAATATAGAACAAAGGAACAAAAATAATAGTATGATGAAGAATTATCTTTAATTACATGATGAATTAGGTCTTGGATTTTTATTTTTATTTTTTTAAGAGACAATTTCATTGATGAGTGAAATTTAAAAGAGGGATGTATAATCCATGATTTTTACAAAAGACCTTCCCAATTTGCAACGAGGGAGGTATAACTATAGGAAGTAAAAATATTAGACAGTTTACATCAAGATATAGCTTGGTAAACAACATTGTCGAAAAGTTTTGTGTAGGTTTGTGTCGTTTTTGCAAATATTCTCTGATTTCTTTCTTTCCACATATTCCAAAATTCCAAAAGAAAGCCATGATGAGGTTTTTCCATTCTTTCTTTCCACATATTCGAAAAGAAAGTCATGATGAGGTTTTTCCATAATCAGACTTTTGCGTTCTGGGTGGTACGTTAAGGCTATATCCAAAAAATCTTTTACCTCCCTATGAAATGTGAGATGCCATCCGAATATATCAAGTATCGTTGTCTAGAAATTTTGAGTGTATGTGCATTGCATAAACAAGTGACTTTGTGATTCGTTTGCTTTCTTGCATAGTGGACACCAATTTGGAGAGAGAGTGATGTAAGACATTCTTTTTTGAAGATTTTCACTTTGATGGCTTTATGCGCTATTTCCTAAAGGAAGAACTTCACCTTTTTAGGTTGATGTCCTTTCCATATTTGCTAGCGTTGGACTTATTGCTTCTACTTTTTTCCCCATGTCCATCATCAAGGATTTTGTAGAAAAGACTCCAGGGAGCCAAGTTAGCGAGTCTTCTTTGTTTGACAATACCATAGGGGCAAGGTCAAGGCTTAATTCGGCCCACTCCGTTACTTCATTATCCTTTAGATTCCTACCAAGCTTCAAGTCCCAAAATTTGTTGACAACATTCCACGTTTCTTTAATTGTGGCTTTTTTGTTGTGAAAAAGCCGGTACAAAAGTGGATACTTCAAAGCTAGTGTGGTGTTTTCAATCCATGGGTTGGTCCAAAATGATGTGCTTCCCCCATTCCCCACCTTATGGCGAGTTTGGTGGGTGATAGATTTTGATGTTTCTTTATGTACTTCGAAGGCCCTTTTGTAGAAGATGGAGGGAGGTGATCTTTGTTTGATGTAGAAGTATATTTAGCCTTTATAAGATTTCGCCCTAAGGCCTTTTCTTCATGATGATATCTCCATATCCATTTGGCGAGGAGAACTGTGTTCTTCTTCCTTATCGAGAGAAGACCGAGACCTCCCTTTTCTGTTGGGAGGTTTATAATATTCCAACGAACAAGGTGTGCACTATCTTTCCACAAGTAATTTCTGAAAAGTCTTTCTATATCCGCGACCACTTTTTGTGGCATTTCAAATAGTGACATAGAGTAGGTAGGGAGGTTGGATAATGTGGATTGTATTAGGGTAAGTCTTCCGCCTTTTGAAGTATAACGTGATGACCATGTTGACAACCTTGTTTCTATTTTCTCAAAATAATCTTCCCAAAGGAAAATGATGTGATTTCTTTTTAGAGGTAGTCCTAGGTACATATTCGTCCCTTCTCCCTTTTTACAACCATATATGCTAGCAAATTCTTCAATGATCTCTGTGCTAATATTGATGTCTATGACCTCTATTTTTTGGAGATTGATATTTTGTCCAGATAATCCTTCGAAGGTTTTTACCGTCTCAATCATGTTTTTTATGGAAGAGGCATTCACCAAATCAGGAAAGAGGATTGTGTCATCTGCGAACCGAAGGTAGTTTATGCTCAAGCCTTCATTACCAATCTGAAAACCTTTGATCTGCCCTTCGTATTCTGCCTTTGTTAGTAGGCGACTGAGACAGTCCATTACCCTGATGAAGAGAAAAGGGGATAGTGGGTCTCCTTGTTTCAGGCCCCGTGTGGCATAAATTTTCCCTCTCGGTCTTCCATTGATGATGATGGAGAAATTTGTGGATGAGATGCATCCTTTAATCCACCTTCGCCATTCTGGGTCCAATCAACCTTGTCGAAGGCCTTTTCCATGTCAAGTTTAATGACTACACCTTTTTGTTTCTTTCTTTCCCATTCATCAATGAGTTCGTTGGCCATGAGGGTTGCATCAAGAATTTGTCGCCCCTCAACAAAAGCTATTTGTTGCCTAGTTATTGTGAAGGGGAGAACCTTTTTAAGGCGTTCTGATAATACCCTTGCTATGATTTTATATAGACCGGTCGTGAGGCTTATGGGACGAAAGTCTGCAACAGTGCGAGCATCCAATTTCTTTGAGATCAAATATATGTATGTTTCATTCAGGTTACCATTGATAACTCCGTTTCGGAAAAAATCATGGAATACTCTCATGATATCAACTCTCATAAAGTTCCAACATTTCTGAAAGAATTCTGAGGTAAAACCATCAGGTCCTAGAGTTTTGTCAGAGCCCAGATTCTGAATCGCCTTCACCACCTCTTCTTCAGTGAAAGCGACCTCGAGGGAGGCAGCTTGCTGTTGATCAATAGGACTCCAGTCAAGATCGTGAGGAAATTCGCAGAGGGCATTGTCCTTTGTGTATAAGGACGTGTAAAAGGACACAAATTCTGATACGATTTCGTCTTTGTTTACTAAACTTATGCCTTGTGTGGATAGAATTTCCACGATGGTACTCTTTCGTTTCTTTGTAGCCATGATACGATGGTAAAATTTGGAGTTTATGTCACCTTCCTCTAACCATCGTTTTTTGCATTTTTGTCTCAAAAATTGCTCTTATTTACTGCCAACGAAATAGGTTCTACTTTCATGAGTTTTTTCTGTGTGTGTTGAACTAGTGTGATGGAGCCAGTTTTCTCCATCTGATCAAGGAGGGTAATTTCGTTTAGCAATTGGTTCCTTTTTGTCGAAATACAACCAAAAACCTCCTTATTCCATTTCTTTAGGACTCCTTTTAGTATTCCTCCACCAGTATTCTACCATTGGCAAAAATTCAGAATGGTTCAACCACATATTCTCAAAACGGAAGGGTGAGGGGCCCCATTTACAGCAACCCATGGAAAGTAGAATGGGATAATGATCAGATGTAGGTCTATTCAGTTTTTGAACCCCAGCGTTACTGAATTTTTCAAGGAGGTCTTCTGTGGCAAGAAATCTATCGATGAGTGTCAAGGTGGGTGGAGATCTGTTGTTTGACCATGTATAGAGTCCATTACTGAGGGGAAGGTCAATGAGTTCGGCTTCTCTTATGAAATTGTTGAAATGTCTCATGCTTTTGGTGGCTTTTCCACTGGATTTTTCATGTGCCCATCGAGAGGTATTGAAATCGCCCGCCAAAAGCCAATTCTCGTACTTAAGCATGATAGGTCCTGTAATTCCTGCCAAAACAGATGTCTTTCTTGATATATACAGGGGCCATAGATTCATGTGATCCAAAAACTATAATTATCAGCCAGTAGAATATGTGTGGTTAAGGTGTATAAGCCTTTGGTGACTTCTGAAATGGTCAAAGTTGGGTCATTCCACAGGATTAAGATCCCCCTGATGAACCAGAGGCATCCAAAGCTGACCAACCAATATGTCTGGCACTCCATAGGGATTTAACTATCCAGCGATCAACATAATTCAATTTTGTTTCTTGAAGAATAACCATAGTGGGATTGTATTTTAGGAGGAAGGACTTGATTAAGGCTCTCTTGCCAATCTCCCAATCCCTTAACATTCCAAGAGATAATTATCATAAGAGGTATTGACCTCCCAATTGAGACTTGCTCGATTTCTCATAATTGATGTTTTTAAGGAGGCCAGCAATCTCCCTAGTCAGTTTACTCGATTTCTTGACCGTAGTGGGCTTCTTTTTCCCGGATGGAATAGCCATGATGCACATGTGGTGCTCTTTTAGCCATGGTTCCAAGATTTGGATGACTTGTTGGTGCGAGTGTTACTGATATCGGGGGGGACTTCTTCTGCCTCTGTTTCATCTTGCTTTCCTTGAAAAAGAATGCCAAGCTCTGTATCTACAAGGTTGATCTCTAACAACAGGTATCTCCTATGTTTTTCAAAGTATAATGTCCCAACGATTTAGAGGAACATTTTTTATTTTAATCCAACCTCCATACGAGGGAACCACTGGGTCACTCAGGTGCTTTTCATCGGATCATGTTTAATTTTCACGACGTAGTTACCAACTTTTTGCCAACCTTTTTTATTACCAACTAATGAGACTTGCTCCTTTGATGTGAACCGGAGAATCGCTTTGTCTGCTCTGTAGGGGTTTAGTTGGCAAAAGTCGTTTAGCATGGATTGGATGCTCCTATTTATCATAAACTAGTCATCGTGAAAATGTTCCCGAGTGACAATCACCATCGTATCCCATATAGTATGAATGGGGGAGAGAGGAAACTTGTTGATCGTCTTTGCCTTTTTAGTTAGAATCAAAAGATACGTTTCTGCATCTGTCTTTCTATCTTCTAGCATTCGTGGCAACTTTTTAGTATCAGGAAAGGGTTGTGTAGGTCGATATACATGGTCTTGCCTTCTACTCTAACGTCTTGAGTTTAGTTGGTGGTCTGATATTTTAGTGGACAGCAAGGAATAGTTTCCAATAATATTGAAAAAAGCTATCCAACCTTTCCGATCTTCGCCCGTTGGGACAAACAATTTATTGAGACCTCCATTTCCATGAAGCAACGAGATTTCAGGCATGGTACCCTTTTTGTTGGTGAGTTTTTCTATCCAAATGGTCTGTTCTGGAAAACGTTTCTCTTTGAAATTTTTTTGGTTCAATGGAGCTGACAATAGTACTTTATAAGATGTTTGCAGCCAATGAAAGGAGTCCCATTTCAAAGATAGGAAGAAAGCTTTGTCCCGAGTGATTTCTGATATCTTTATTCGTGTTCCCTTGTATCTATCATCTAATTCAATTGGGTAGGTCTTCCTATCCATCAATGACTGTTTTGCATGTCTGAAGCATTTGGTGTGGTGCCATGGGTCAAATGGGTCAAATGTTATTGTCCAAATGGATTTAAGATCCTCTAATGTATTTGGTGTGGTGCCATGGATGGGTCAATGGTTGCTGTCAAAGAGATTCAAAATCCTTTCTGGTTGATTGGGTGAACGGCTACTGTCCCCAAATGGATTCCAGTATGGTGTCATGGGTCAATGGTTTTTGTCTACTGGAGTCGGAATCCTTAGTTACTGTCCAAATCCAAATGGTCTTCTGTGGTCGGAGGAGCGGCTCGCGGGTTCTGTCATTGTGCAGCGATTTAGACGAGACTCTTCGTCTTTCGATGTGTAATCCAAGGTTTGTCTCGACTTCCTTCTTTTGATGCTTCGTGAGTCAATAAGGGTGTTCCTTCACAGTTAGCGTAAATGCCTCATAGATAACAAACAATTGGCTTGCCACACCTCATAAGATACATTAATTATTGGTTCTTTCCTCAATATTGATCAATGTGTCATTGGCACCCATGTCGGCTATAGTGTTGGGATATCGAATTGCTCGTCTTGTGATGGTCTTATAAACTTTTGATCATATCATGAGTCTAGTTAAGGTACTACAGTTCTTAACTTGAGTTCCTTATCATTCATTCTTGCAAATTCATGCAATATTCATTCATGTGATCATGAGCTAGGTTCTTGTACTGTCCATGCCTAAACCTTGATTCTATGTACTTTTGTAGTCCCTCATCCTTCCAAAGTAGGTTTATAGAGCATGAGTTCTATTCGAGAGCCCATATCTATCTCCACGCAATCATAGCTCTTGAATCTAAGATACTGCCCTACTTAGAACAATCAGGTCACGTGGCCAGTACAAAATCGCATGGCTACCAATCGAGGCAGTAATATAATAAGTGACACCTTACTAATCGAGGTGCGGGTCGTGAATTCGTGGCGTAACGGAGTTTCAACTTGATCTTAAGTCTATACATCATACTCTGGGGAAGTTCAACTTGAGTACGGAGTTTGATAATTTTCTCTTGTAATTATTTCTTATTGTTATAAACTTTGTTCTACTATGTTCTTTCGATCAGTTTCTAATTATCAGTCATGGTTTAAGTTCTCTTTTCATGAGCAACTAATCATCTAACGCCTCATCGTGTTTGCCCAAGCCCGAACACTTTCCCTACCTAGCACAGCGCACAATCGATTCTCTCTTGCACAATCAAACTCTTCTCAGGTATGCTTTGTGTTGCTAGTTCATCACAAAACTCCACTAGGACATCATTCACAATTGACGTCCCTTTAGATGTCGAGGTCATGTGTCTAACTCTTTTTAAATTCAATTTGATGTCATATCAACGTTGACAGACTTGATTGAGTGTGAGAATATCTCTGGTACATTCTATTTAACCATCCAAGCAAATGCTAAAACTATACCAAGGGATTTGTAAAACGCTCCAGGTACTCTAACCACCATTTACGAAGCGATTTGTTCCTTATCGATTTTATACTTAGCTTACTTAAACTCACCCCATCCCTTATACTAATTATTGCTCTCATAGCCACATTAACCTCCTTTGTCATATCGTGAGTTTAGGTCCTTCGGTGTTGAGCTTACGAGTAAGGTTCATCTCAGTCCTTGTAAAACATTGAACTTTATAATTTCAACCATCCATTTTGGCTCATGCCTCGATCTTGGTTGCGCAAGTACTTGGTTGTCTAAACTCCAAGAGGGTTCCCGCTACATTTGAACGATAGATTCATGTAGATTGTTTGTAACGACCCTAATTTTCTATTGACCTAGAGTCGCTACCATATGGATGACGCAACTTTAAAACGAAAACATTCATTTAAAACGACTAAATGAAACGACGTCAAAAAAAGACCTTAAAACAATACAAAAGAAATATTTGAAGTAAATTAAAATAAACCAAGAAAAATGTTAAAATAGCAATTAATTGCAATGCCACCATCAACCGTACACGAGTGCCTTGCCTTTACCTGAAATATAGAAGTAGCACATGACTTGAGTATTTTAAGAAATAATCCGTAATTGACTCCACTATTGGAGTTAGTGAATGCAAACACATGCAATCATGATAGGGACCTATCATTTAAAACCATGGTCTCTCAGGTGGCCTCCAGTTCGGACAAATTGAATGTGTAATGCTTCCCGACACATGACCTACAAGTGTGAGCGTGGGCTCACCAGACGGGCTCACCACCCCATGGGCCTGCATGATTGAAATAGTTGGCTATAGCCTAACGTCCGAAGATACAACGACCATCGTGAATCATGCCAAACATGATAGTTATCATCATCATCATAGTGTATGGGTCCATACTCATCATAAAAGGGGAAATATACCGATGTAAATGAACCTACAATATGCATGAGGTCTCAACATTTTTCATAGAAAATAAATCATGTAAGACAACCCCCATTTTCTTCCCGTCATTTCATTTATAGCATAGCCTTCAAACATGTCTGATAAGCGCCATACAGTGCTATATTTTGCAAAGCTAGAGGTCCTTCTAGAATCCTTGCAAAACGTTCATAGAGAAAGCTAACTTAACGGATTGATTCCAACCAAGAGTTGGTTAGAAGATGAATGACTCTTAGATCAAACTTGGAATCTATGATGGTCACTCTTAGATCGAACTTGGAATCTATGATGGTCACTCTTAGATCGAACTTGGAATCTATGATGGTCACTCTTAGATACCAAGACGACTCACTCCAGAATTAGCTTGATCATGACTAATCCAATGAATCGATTTTTAACATCAAACCTAAAGCAAGGTTTGAAAGAAATATACCACCCAAAGGGTTTCAACCAAGGTTTTTGTATTCCACCATGATTTCAAAATTGAATATTACATGCTTTTAAATAGGCCGACAAGATAACCCTAACATAATAAAGTTCAACCACCAACTACAAATTACTAATAAATGCTATTAAATACAAATTGAAGAAAATAAGACACTCATAGATGGTCTTAATTGGTAGTCCAACTGCCAAAGGCAAAGTCTTCTAATCACTCTCCAATGTCAGCCACTCCATTATTTTCTTGATTTGATACTTGAATCTTCTTTGTATTGCTTCTGGTAATTGCTCGTTCGGGTACATGCAAGTGATTAGTTGTTGGATTCATATCAATGTCTTGGGGGTTGTACATTTTAAATCTTCTTGTCTCAAAACATTTCATCACGTCATACATGTTATAGTATATCATGACACTTCATAGCTTATCATAATTCGTCAAAGCATAATGTGACATCCATTTGTATTTTAATGTTACTGACATCATGTTATACCACCTATCGTGTCATGCAACATATCATATCATATCATATTCTATCATTCAACATATCATATCATAAACACAATACAAATATCAAACATATGACACGTGCGGGGCCATTGGACATGTGCCATCATGCATAACTCAAATCTTTTAACCATACCGATAGTAAAGTCACTTACTTGGTTGACATTAGTCGACGTTCTATCATATTTCTAAAATTGGCTTGACTTGTCTCTCGAAGTTTGTATCGACCTACACGAAGGTATTCCACCATATTAAGAACTTTTGTCTAATTCTTGAAGAAAATTACAAAAAGGAAGAGAGCTGATAAAATCTTGTAGAGGAGTGGAGCGAATCCTTGAACAACTCACTTTCAAATCAAGTTCAAAGAGGTAAAAATTGCATATCTTAGTAAAAATAGGACGACAGAGAGGAGGAGAAACATCTCTTACTGACACATTAGGAGTGACTCGCACGGATGAAAAAGAAAGACGCGATTGATTAAGTGGGAATAGGACCTGCAAAGTTCCTAGATAAATGACCTTCCTATCGAAACTAAAATCGGTTTGTTTTCTAAATACGGTTAGATATGTATACTAGTGTATGACTGTATGTTGTATGGTGCATCCTTTATTGGTTATATAAAATATATGTTTTGGGACCGTATATATGCATGCATGTTATGATTTATAAATATAAAGAGTGTAAGAAGGACTACACACTGTGCATATCGTGTAGCCAACCACTAATAGTCACATGAGATGATTAATAATTATTTTTGTGATAAAGGATACACGTGTGTATCGGGTAACCAGTCACCAATGGTCACTGAGGTTGATTTATATAATTGATTTATTTGGTAAAATTTCAAAACATTTATGCTGAACCATGATGTTGTAGCAAATCTGGAAACAACCGATGACATATTTGTACAAATTGCTGACCTTGATGCTGAAGCAATTCAAAAATCAAATTTTTCGGAGATTACATAGAAATTATAATCCAAATTAGAAGGTCAAGTGGGTCATTGATTACCCAATTAGAAACTTACTAGGTGGAGGGTCATTGACTACACAATCAAAAACTTACTAAGTGGACGACTTACTCGTTCGAAGTTGGGTTGGATCAACCTAACTTAATCCAATCAGTAAAATATTTTGGTTGGGTTAGTTTGAGTTGTTAAGTTATTTGTTTAGATAAATTGATAACCCAATCCAATTTAAATCATTCCGAGTGAGTTGATTAGATTTTTTAGCTCATTAAATTACCTTGTTCATCGAATAAAGAATCCCCTCTTTAAGGAAAAATAAGATTCAGATTATCTTGTCAAAGAATGATTCTAAACATGCAATCTAAACTATCATGACCATAATCAGCTACTATGTATATTTTATGACTATAATTAGCTACTATGTATACTTTGTGAGCATAATTAGTCCCTTTGTAAATTTAATCTTAAAGTAAATAAAAGACTTAAAATACGTTAAAGAAATACGGTAACTCTAGATTATCATCCCCCAAAATTTGTAACCGTTTAATAAATGAAGTTTGATTCTTCTTTTACATGAATTTCAACCCCTTGTGATATTTGAAAACATTTTCTTCTCATCTTCCGTTTTTAGAGTACTTCGAGGACAGATCCAGTGGAGACGGGTGGGGCTTGTAACTCAGAAAATTAGAGCACATGGCTATGAACCACATTATCGAGGTTCGAATCCCTCCTCACCCACAACCGGCCAGAAAGGGAAGGACTTTTCCCTCTAAAAATAGGAAAATCATGATCGGGATAGCGGACCCAAAGCTATGAAACTTGGGTGTGAGTCTTTTTGGAAATGGAATGACCTTATCTTTTTATTTCTTCTTTGGTAAAAGGGGACGGAGATTCAGTTATAAATTAAATTTCGAAAATTTCATTAAAAAAAAAAATAATAATAATAATAATAAAACGTTTGACCAAGTTTGACGTTTTGGGGATGTTATTTTAAAGAGGATTTTCACCGCTAAAAAATGTTGGAGAAAAACCATTTCAACATATAGTTTCTTTTTTTTTTTATATATATTATTTTTTTCGTTTTTTACGAAATCACAAAGCTCTACAGCCTCTGTCATATACCTCAATGCACTTCACGCTAACTGAGCAAATCCGACCTCCACCCCCCCACCATGTACGCTCCATAAAACACAAACCAGAGCCATAGCCCGAGAAAAATCCCCCAACCAAACCTCTCATCGGGAGCTTATGATGAACGACCATTACTTCCAATCGCCGGCGAAATCCTCCCAGGTTAATGTGCTTTCTCAACGATCTGCTTCAATTTCCGCTTCTCTGAGCTTTCCTAGGGTTTATTTGCCTAATTCGCCACGTTCTTTGCCGATTCCATTCCAGGATTGTATCGATTCTATGTTTTTATCTAATCGCTTTTTTTCATCCTTCAGTTTCAAATTAAATTTTGGGTTTGGTTGTGGAAGCGAAGGCTGTGTGATTGAAGTTTAGATCCGACCGAGTGTGTTCGTTTTATGGGTTGAGTCTTTGGGCAGATCATGCTTGATTTCTTATTTGCATTCTGATTCTGATTCTGATTGTTACAAAGACCCCTTTTCGGTGTTCAAAGGAAAAAGAACTATAATGGACGCATATCGTTCGCTTGGAATACTAAATAGAATAATCTTTTAGTTTCCGGAGAATCGTAATCGTCTTTTTGATATCGCAAATATTTATGTCCTTCGATCTGTTACCATTTATATATTTTATTGAACTTTCGTCATCGTTTTCTTTTTTTTTTTCACTCTTCTTATGTCATCCCTAACTTCATTTCTTGCCATGTCAATAGAAACCTTTGTACGTGGGTAGTGTGGAGTGAAGGAGTACAAAGACCCGTGATGGTAATTAATACCAGTACTCCTAATGAACAGAGATAACAAAATGGCGTCTGCGAGCCTAGGAAATGGGGAAGTTGGCAGTTCTAGGTCTATCAATGGCTTCAAGGGTTCATCTGGCTCAATTGACTGGCTCGGGAGAGAGATGCATGAGATGAGACTGAGGGATAAAACAGACACTGACGAGGAGAGAGTAAGCTTCTGGATTTTGGTTGTTTATATTTTCTAGCTCAAGTCCTGGCAGTTAAATGAAACTCTTGCAATCTCTTATTGCAGTAGCTTTACCCAAGCTATTTGTTGTATATGAAAGCATGGCACCGTTACTTCCCCCTTTTTCTTTTGGCATTTTTATGATTTCATTCATGTAGGATAGTGAGCCAGACATCATTGACGGAGTGGGTGCTGAAGCAGGGCATGTGATAAGAACCACAATTGGTGGTCGAAATGGTCAATCTAAGCAGGTTGGAAGTGAAAATGTTACTGATGACGATGTCTTAATTGTTCTGTGACATATGTTTTATTTTGGTGTGCCAGACTATCAGCTATATTTCTGAACATGTAGTTGGAACTGGTTCTTTTGGTGTTGTTTTTCAAGTAAGTATAAATGGTATCTAATGCTTATTCAATGTTTCTTCCGTGCAACTTCATAGTTGAAAAACTGAGGTAACCTGGTCACTTTTGATAGGCAAAATGTAGAGAAACTGGAGAAATTGTTGCAATCAAGAAGGTTCTTCAAGACAAGCGATACAAGAATAGGGAGCTGCAGATTATGCAAATGTTGGATCACCCAAATATTGTTTCCCTTAGGCATTGTTTCTTTTCAACAACAGACAAAGAAGAGCTCTATTTGAACCTCGTGCTTGAATTTGTTCCTGAAACTGTCAACCGTATTGCAAGGAACTACAGCAGGATCAGTCAGCGAATGCCCTTAATCTATGTTAAACTATATACCTATCAGGTATTTAATCAATAATAATTTGTAGTAGATTTGAACTTTTGTCTCTATAGCTCCTTGTTGCATATGTCCTCTCATTTACAATAGAGTTTGCATGATTAAATTTCATGAATGAAGATATTAGTAATGGTAGTTGTGAATTGTGATTATAAAATTTGAAATAACTTTGGTTAGTTCTGTTATAGTGATAGATGGCAATCATATTTATATTTCTCTGTAGTGTAAGGGCCTTTGTTCTATTTTCTTTTTTGAATTATTTTTATGTCACTTGGTATTAAGAAGTTTCTGCATAGGTGCTCAATCTTTTGGGGCTATAAACGGTTCAAATATATGCTTTTGCATGTAACAATGTTACTTATAAGTTAATAACAAACATACATTTTGGTTTCTAGATCAACATTATCTGGATTGTAATGTTTGGTAATTATGCTATTAGAAACTTATGATCATTTGTCTTTTATGTTGCAGATTTGTAGGGCACTGGCATACATACATAATTGCATCGGTATCTGCCACCGGGATATCAAACCTCAAAACTTACTTGTAAGTATCTCTCACAAGTTTTCAGGTTTAGAATTACATGTGAGACTTATTGCATATGACTTAGTATTATGTTTTATATGCTATCATATTGTTCGTAATTGTTTCAGGTTTGCATGTGTTTCTTTTTTATGCCGCCTTAAGAATTAGTATTAGTTTCATTATGGTGTATCTGATACTATGTAGGTGGAAATAAGGTTGTGATGTTTGGATTGAATGTTGATGAAAACTCTAATGTGGGGCTTAGAGCTTTTCTCGCATGACTTTGGGACCTGTTGGTTAGGTTTTTGAGAATATTCCTTTATTTTACTCATAAATAATTGAGTTTCTACCGTGTTATCTCTTACATTTATTATTATTATTATTTGCCTTAGAGTAGCCTATCTTGCCTTCTTTTCATCTTTTATTAATTTTATGATGAAAGTATTATTTTGTTATCCAAAAACACTAAACACGAGAAATGAAACATGGTGCAATTTAAAAAATTCCTAAATTTAAGATTATTTTTGGAATTTTGGATAATTGATGGGTTACCAGTGCTATGAATTTGGTAAATAATTTCAACACTACTTGATTGAATCAGTTGTAAATAATAATTATAAAGATGATATTATTTTGCTCGATGGTTGACTTAAAGTGGAAGGTTTTATGGGATACATCTTAATGCTATTACTATCACCTATGAGTACATGATTATGTTCTGATCCCGTGACTGTTGCTTTCCATATAAGGAGCTGGCCCTTGTAGTAACTTCTGGTCGACCATAGAATTTGGCTTAAAGTCTGGTAATGTCTGTACGTTCACCTATTATACATATTTCACAAATATTTGATTGGCTGGGATATTAAGATCAATGGATTTATTAGATGACTGGATTCATATGTTTCTGTTCATTATTTATTTTTTCTTATTTTAGTTTTGACTACAGAAAGTAACAAGGAAAAAAAAAACTAATGGATTACTAAAATGTTTTTGAGTGATGCCTTAAGACAAGCGTTTTGTTTCAGGTGAATCCACATACACATCAGCTCAAACTTTGTGACTTTGGGAGTGCAAAAGTATTGGTAAGTACCTTTTGAACCATTTATGGAGTGGGGAACTGTTGTCTTTTAACTTCTGAATTTATTTAATTTGTTTGCCATTTGTTCAGGTAAAAGGGGAACCTAATGTTTCATACATCTGCTCAAGATACTACCGCGCTCCAGAACTCATATTTGGTGCCACTGAATACACTACTGCAATTGATATATGGTCAACAGGATGTGTAATGGCCGAGTTACTTCTTGGAAAGGTGGTGTATTCAAATAACTATATGGATCTTGCGTGTGTTATTCAAAATACTTATGATTCTGATAACTTTTGCAGCCCCTTTTTCCTGGTGAAAGTGGTGTTGATCAACTGGTTGAAATTATCAAGGTGGGTCTATCTATTTATCACTTCATTTTTAATTCTTGTTCATTTTTCATATTCATTCTAAGTTCAAGTCTCAAGTGGATATTGGGACAGTCCCCTAAAGTTGGTGGATTTGCTATGTCATTTAAGAATGTGAAATTAGCTCCAGTACATCTTGCTATTACATCTGTGGTATGTATTGTTGATTAAGAGAATTAGTGGGGGCTTTAACTTCTCGATTGGATGATATTATCTTAGAGTTCATGTTTGGGTAGGTCTCCTGTAGCTCTTATGATTTGATCATTTAATAGGGTTCATTTTTATCATGGTTCTATGTTATTGAAGGAAATACCTGCCTATCATATGTCTGAATTTGAAGACGGGTTTCATTTACAAAAATAATGTGTTTTAACTTGTCATTTCAACATTTCAATCACGTACACAGGTTTTGGGGACTCCAACCAGAGAAGAAATAAAATGCATGAATCCAAACTACACAGAGTTCAAGTTCCCACAGATTAAGCCTCATCCCTGGCATAAGGCAAGTCTATGTTTCCTCGCTCTTCCAAACGTTTTCAATGTAATTTTCCATCAAGTTTCAAGAGATTAGCATCTACTTCCAAACAAAGGCCGTTACTTGAAGGAGGCATACGTTATCACGTTTTGGTTCATTGTTGGATACACAATTCCTTTCACAATGTCAACCTCCAAGTGTTTCTTTTTTAATGTTGAATAATCTTACTTGGTATCTCAGTTGGATTAATGATGTATCATCCCTTCCTCAGCCCTTCTGTTCATTGTCCTCTGCTCTTAAGTAGTTACAAAATGCTCAACCTTTGGGGGCTCACTTCTAGTAGTATCATTATGTTGCATGCCCGAGAATGTTCATTCCTCATTAAAACAAACAGGTGGAGTTTGCCTAGTAGCTTGTGCATAGAATCAGTTAATTACTTAAAAAGGTACAGTAGTTGTGGTTTTGGAACACTGGATAAATTGCAGGGGGCAGGCTTGCACATGCACTCTAGGGCTCTTTGTTTGTCTGCTTCAGCGCTGCATGCTTTTAATTTGTTTCGTACTGTTCTGTTCTTCTCATACTGATTTTTCTAATATTTAGGGAAAGTTGCAGTTATTTCTTTGTAGTCGTATGTTATTATTTTAACATTGTTATTTTTAAATATCCTTACCTAACAGAAAAAGAGGAAACTGAATTGACTTGCTACCGATATTTATTTGAATACCACAATCATGGACAGGTTTTCCAGAAACGTCTGCCTCCTGAAGCTGTGGACCTTGTATGCAGGTTTTTCCAGTATTCACCTAATTTGCGGTGTACTGCTGTAAGTTCAGCTTCCACTATTTTTAATTTTTCCTGGATGTAAGTTATTATTCATTTCTCGTAATATTATGTGGTTTACTTCAGCTGGAAGCTTGTGTCCACCCCTTCTTTGATGAGTTAAGGGACCCAAATACACGACTTCCTAATGGCCGCCCACTTCCTCCATTATTTAATTTTAAACCTCAGGGTGAGTAAGCAGTTTTACCCGTTTCTTTGTGCTATTCTGTCTAAGTGCTGCGGAGATGTTTTGTTTGTACAATTATTGACTAGGTATCTTGATCATGTACGTTGACATGGTTTCCATTTAGAAACTTAGGATGCTGTTTCAAACCAATATTGTAGGACGCATGGGATCTCGTAATTGGATGAAACCGTTTCAAGGAGTGAAGTTATATCTTGATATCTATTTTGCAGCACTCATTACATTTTTATCACGATTTTATGCCTGGGAAATTTCTGTGATCAGTCCATTACGGATCTCTGACATCTGATGAATCTATTTCTATAATCAGACATGTTTTTGTTCAATTTACTCTTCACCTACTTTCATGCACGCTTCTCATGCTGAGGTTTGGGTTGATTTTGTTTGGCAGAGCTTGCTGACATACCACCTGATACTGTTAATCGACTTATTCCAGAGCATGCTCGCAAGCAGAACTTGTTCATGGCATTGCATACTTAGCTACAGATCAGAAGTTTCCATTGCTACTGCTTTTCATCCTGCTCCAAGTCCTGCTCCAAGTTTGGTCTTAGACCAGAATCCACCTTTGCTCTATATCTATCATCGGTGCAATTTCTCTGAAAAGACATTAGCAGTGAACAATTTGAGAATTCTGAAGCTCTCCGTTTGCTTGAAGAAGATATTTTTGTATTTAAAATAAAGACAAATAATTTATGGTGTATATTTTTCAGTCAATCAATACCCGATAATGTGGTTTATGGTACCTCTATGGCTTGTAATGGTTTCTCTTTTGTTCAATATTGTTCCTTTCATTTTGTTTTCCTTTAGCTTGTTGCCTTTTCCCTGCAAGCAAGAGATGTTGGTACGATCTTGAAGGAAAAAAAAAAAAGAGTTCTAACAGCTGTGATCTTTCCTTTGCTGTGTACTGCTCAGTTTTTGAACTTTGACCAAGGTAGAAGCAGGGCGGAAACGGTGGTATGGACTGGACAGGAACGTATTCGGAAGGGATTTTGTCATATTTTTTACTACTTCGCTAATTTTTTTTGCTTGATTCTTTTCCTTCTCAGGTTTGTCCCACGGTCCCACTTCAAAACACTACAATGCAAAGATTGACAGACCAACTAGAATGGTTGTACATGGTAATTTCCTCGCGCATTATTTCTATTGCCTTGCGTTTCAGATAGAAGTTCCTAAATGTTTGTACCATAATCCCTTCACCCCCTCCTCTTCTGAAATTATCTGAGAGGTTGGAATAATTGAATAGTTAGGAGAGGGGGTACAAACATGCAAACGTTTTGGATTATATGTATGCTTTGTATATCAGTGGAATGTTGTGGCAGATGATGATTCTATACGTTAGATGTAGGGGAGAAATTATACATCCAATATAGTTGGGGAAGAGCAGTCACTACATTGAATAGTTTTCCCTTTCCTCTTCGAACACCTAGAATATGCACAAAAACATAAGAAAAAAGAAAAACCTTTCTTGTGGCTTCAGGTTTCTTTACGAGTATAGTCTGTTTAGATCTGAAATAACTAATTTATGGTTCTGTTTGTAACATTATGGTAAATTAATTAGTTGATTTATGCCCCCAATTGGTGCTTCAGAAACTTACTTTTTGAAGCATAGTTTGCATGGTCGGTTGAGAATAGGGAGGAAAATGACTTGCTGTGTTATTTGGCTGTCTGTATATGGGGGAGGGGTGGGAGTATTTAAACTTCTAACCTCTTGATCGAGAGTATATACCTTATTATTATTATCTTACTCTTTTTTTTTTTCTTTTTTTCTTTTTTTCGTGTTATACTTGGTAGGGGTGAAACATGTCAGGCCTTGTATAAGATTGAACTGACCCAACCAGAAGTGATCTGTGTTGAGTTTGAATTGGCTCGCTTTGAAACAGGGTGGGTTGGTTTCAATTTTTTTATTTTATTTTAAGAGTCTTTGAAGTTCTCAGAACTCTATTTCTTGGGAGAGAAAGAAGGGTAAATAGGAGGCTGAGGAGGTGAAAAGAGAGAGAATGAAGAGAAAATGGGCTATGTAAATCCTGTGAGTTTTGAAGAAAAAGAACCTAAGCTTGCACAGAGGGAGAAGGTGCCAGTCGGCATTGGGGCAAGGCTGGGAACTAAATCGGTTTGGCTCGGTTTGATTAAATTGGCTTAAAAACCCGACCCAAATCAAACCGAACAGATATGGGCTCAGTTCGTTGGTTCGGTCCTATTTCTTTCACCTCTAGTACTTGGAATGTGTAAATAGCTTGCTAATTCAACGAGTTCGACTCAATATCGCTCTCGTGCGTGAATTGATAGAGTCTAATATGCTTTCCAAGATTCCACACAACTTGGGATTTTACCTCGAGTTGCAACCCAATATTATGCGTCTTATAACCATAAGGGTCGTGACTAATTTTACAAGATTTAATATTTTACGATAATTTTTTACAATTGGACAAAATTGATATGTAAACCTTCAATCAAATGGGTTTTCACAAATATATTATAACTTTATGATATAGTTGATTAAAGTAAATTTAATCATAATGTAATTTTTTTTTTGGAAAACTAGACTATAATCTTTGAAATAATAAATCGGTAATCTATTCATTAAATTAATAATTGTACATTAAAAAATCTCCATATTTTAAGAATTAAAACTATTTTTTTTCTTAATTTCAACTATATATGTGATGAGAATATTTGGAACTAGTGAAAAATATATATTTAATTAACAACTATAATATTAATTTATTAACATAATAGTAATATATTTATTTATTTATTTCAAAGATTGACAAGTGTATAAAGGAAGGTGGAGGGATTTAATTCTCAAATTTAGTCGAATAAGTATTGCTTTTAGCTAAACCCTAAAATTTTGAAAATAAAAAAGTATATACAAAAAATTGAAAATATAATATAGTTTAAATGGAATAGAAGTTTTTTTTTTATTTTATTTTATTGCAGAATTTAAACAAAAATTGTTAAAGTAAATATTTATACAAATTTTGGAGAGTAGAATAATTAACTAAATTTTCTGCTGCAATAATATAAAAACGAATATAACTCAAATTGAAATAATTTTAAAGTTTTAAGATTTGTATAAATATTTTTTAAATTTAAGTTAATATATATATATATATATATATATATATATATATATATATATATATATATATTTTGGCTCTTTTAAAAACTGGTTTTTTATTTTTGAATTTCAGTAAAAGTTAGATGAAAATCGGAAAATAAATACAATTTTCAAAAATTAAAATATTAAATAATTATATCATCATTCTTGTTTTTACTTTTTTATTCTCTAAATTAAATATAAAACATTTTTTAATAATTATTTTGAGATATTAAAATATTAGAGGAAAAGTCGTGTAGAGGCTCGACCTGTTTGTAGGGATAGTTAGAAACATAGGGATAATATAAGGGTATTATTGTAATTTCAAAATAATACATCATATTGGGAGACCTTTTTCCCACCAATTGAGATCAAGAAACGCCATACAGAAAGAAAAAGAAAGCTCTTCAACTTGGAGAATACCAGAAAAAGGTTGAGGACCTTAACTGCTTGGTCAAGAAGAAAGCTCTTCAAAGAACATCGGCGAGCAAAAGCATCACCGGACGGCGCCTGAGATTTCGCCATGGACGTGGTTAAGTCGCAGCAAACATCATCACGTCCCATTGAGAAAGTAGTTGTTCATCCTCTGGTATTGCTCAGCATTGTCGACAACTTCTACCGAGTTGCCAAGGACACCAGTAAACGAGTTGTTGGAGTTTTACTCGGAAGTTCATTCAGAGGAATTGTTGATGTCACCAATAGTTATGCAGGTCTGTATTTCGTTTTCTTGGCAACTTGCTTTGGTTCTTGTTTTCGAGTTTCTTTGCTTGGATTTAAGAGGTTCTGGCTTGGTTTGGTTTCCGAGGAAATGTTAGAATGGTTGTGCTCTGTATAGGAAACTAGGGCTCTGTTATTAGGAACTGCATTAATTTGGCTCTACTGATTGTTATCTGAAGTAGGATTCGGGATTTTATGTGAAATTGTGGTTTGCATTGAAGCAACTTTGGTTTGTTGTTGTTGCTGCTGCTGCTGCTGCTTGTTATTAGGACTTGCATTACTGAACTTGAGTATTGCTTTTGTATGAAATGGAATTCTTCTCCTGTTATCGTTAACTAGATAAAACGCCATCGAGTTTGAAGTTGAAGAAGCACTTTTCTTGATAATTTTTCTTGGAATTTCTCTAAAGTGAATTTTCATTGATGGTTGAGATTGTTAAATTTGGGCTCAAACCTCTTGGCTGCAAGTGCTCTAATAGTTAGTCATTTTCGAATGTATTTGTAATTGAGACTAATCCAGGTCTTCTAGTCATCTATATTTAGTTGTCGGGTTCAATTTTTGCTCGAGTTCATTTGTGTGCTAATTTGTTGAACGAGTTTAAACATTTCTTTTTTGAGAGAGATTTTCTAGATTTTGTTGAGAGTTATAGAACATTTACATCCGATTAGCCAGAGGTTCTTCAGAATTGTAGCACATTTCTAATATGCGAAGTGTCTGACTGTATTTAAATTATATATTCGCATCATTTCAGTGGCCTTTGAGGAGGATGAGAAAGACTTTAGCATATGGTTTCTTGACCACGACTATCTTGAATCTATGTTTTCAATGTTCAAAAGAATAAATGGTTAGTGTTTATTTTTAATTAATATCTTTTAATTTTCTTAGTTACCTGTGTTCAATTTGAATTTCTAATTATCTTCCTGTTAACTGTATCAGCTAAGGAGTACATCATAGGCTGGTATAGTAGTGGTCCAACATTACAGGAAAATGATTTAGATATTCACCAATTGTTCCACAAGTAAGAACACTTATCTGCATTTGGTTTGAATATTTTGAATAAAGGGATGTGCTTCTATCTTTACATGGGGAGCCGTACTCAATATGAATTCTTGTAATTCAACTTTGATCTATCGAGGATTGATAAAGGATGTGCATAATCGATGTTTGGTTTTCTTTTTTCAATTATTCTTTTCTGCTACAGATACGTCCCGAATCCTGTTTTCGTAGTTATTGATCTGGAACCCGAGGATCTTGTCTTACCTACCAAGGCCTATTGCGATGTTGAAGAAGTTCAGGAGGTATAGGCATGTCACTCAGTTGTGTATTATAGCATGAAAATTGGAGTAAAATGATTTGAAAGATGGATCACGATAGTAGGAAGGCTATGAGAAGATGTAGTAAGGAACAATTGTACTCTTTTAAAGTGATACTAATGCCTCATATTTCACAGAATGCTACTCAGAAGAGCCAAAAGATTTTTGTGCATGTGCCTTCAGAAATTGGAGCACACGAGGTTGAGGAAATTGGTAATTCCTGTGGGACAGAAAATTGCATTTCTATTTATGGGGTATCTCATGTAAGAATTGAACTTTCTCACCCTGCTCATCAACAGGAGTTGCACACTTACTAAGAGATGTTAAAGACGCCGCCATCAGCACGCTTGCTACTGAGGTCTGTCAGATTACTTCCATATTCATCTTTACACTTCCCCTTTACTTCAAAGTGTGTGTGTGTATTGATGAAAAACTAAACTTTCATTGAGAAAAAATGAAAGATACCTCAGTATATATCAAGTAATTGGGAGTGCCTTATGGCTCACAAAAAAAAATTCACGGAGAAATTGGAGTTGAATGAAGTTTCATTTTGCAGGTTTCTGGAAAGCTTACAGGTCTAAAAGGTTTGGATTCAAGTTTGCGAGAGATTCGCAGTTACCTTGACCTTGTTGTGGATGAAAAACTTCCTATAAATCATGAGATTCTATACTATTTACAGGTTCAATTTATGACATGTCCACTCTGCTTGCCGTCTCATTGTTTTTTTATGCATTCCCATATTGTATTTTTATTGAATACAGTACAAGATGTGATTTCTATGTTATAAGTTGGAAAGAAAGGTTAGAAGATAAAGACATACTCCCCCTAGACATACCAGCATATTAAACAGAAAGTCTTAATTCCACTTACAACTACAGTATATCATGCCTCTATGTGAAAACTATCATCCTAAAGAAGCTTTAAAATAACACCCAGACTGAGGAAACAACTTCAATATTATGTCAGTAACCGGTGAGACTTTTTAAATTCTCTTCCAATGCCCTATTACTTTCCAACAACATCTGCTACTTACTAAGCTGAATGAGCCCATTGTTCTCGAACTTCTCTTATTCTGTGCTTTGATTGTTTTCATGGTATGCATCCTGTCTGTTATATTGAAATATGATTTAAAGTATTCGATTTAAAGTAGTTAGATATGATTCAAAGTATTCAAAGTACCAAGATTACAGGAGATTGTGAGTAGATTTGAATTTATCTCGGATTTTCATAATTTACTATTTATTATTTCTAGTTAGTGTATAAGCCTATAAATATTGGAATTGCTTACCTCGAGAAAACAATAATAAAGCATTGCAGCTTTTATCTATTTCTATCTCTTTCAATATTTCTTTTCTCAATAAATTTGGTATGAGCCAAGTTCTTTATCAACAAAGTGAGTGATTATATTTTTTCACCCAACGAAAATGGTAGTACTTGATTTTTTTTCTTTGCACTGCTGTTACCTATTCTTAATGGTGAGAAATATAAGTGGTGGAGCATCAAGATGAAGATCTTGCTCAGATCGCAAGAGCTGTGGGACTTGGTAGAGCACGGGTTCGTTGATGTATTAGAACCCACAGTAGAAGAAAATGAGAGACTAAGAGAAACCAAGAAAAATGATGTCAACGCTCTATTCATTATTCAGCAAGCAATTCATGAGACTATTTTTTCACGAATTGCAGCAGCAACCATATCAAAGCAAGCATGGTCAATTTTATGGAAGGAGTTTCAGGGAGATTCAAAGGTCGTAACAGTGAAATTGCAAATGGCGAATCAATTGGACTTTTTGTCAAGAGCAATGGCAATAGCTAGTCAAATGTGTACCTATGGAGAGAAAATTTCAAATGAAACAATTGTTGCAAAGGTGTTGAGAAGCTTTAACTCCAAAGTTTGACCATGTGGTGGCTGCCATAGAAGAAGCTAAGGATCTATCGATACTCTCCGTTGATGAACTGATGGGCTCGCTTCAGGCACATGAGTCAAGAATCAATAGATCATCAGATAGAAATGAAGACACTACAAGTGAAGGAGACAGCCAACAACGAAGGCAATGAAAGAGAAAATATCCATTTAGGAGGGAGAAGTCGTGGAAGAGGAGAATTTCGCAGCTTCCATGGTGGTAGTGATAACAGGGATAGATGGAGAAATGATGGACAAATGCAGTTCAATGAACAAAGTAATATGAGGAAGGTCTTACAAATTGCAGAAGGTATGGGCACACAAAAGCTAATTGTTTGTATAGAGATCAACAAATGAATTTCACAGCAAAAAAATGAAGAAGAAGAAGAAAAGCCTTGCATGACGTGTTAATCCAAAGAAAGGTGACTTAATAGTTTGTTGATAGCTGATGGTCGAACCATATGACAGGTACCTAATCCTTATTCCAAGAGCTTGATGATACGAAAAGAATTAAGATGCAACTTGGAAATATAAAAGAGAATGCAGCAAAGAATTAAGATGCAACTTGGAAATATAAAAGAGATGCAGTTGGAAATATAAAAGAGATGCAGCCCATTGAGAAAGCCACGGTAGAAGATATGCAGCCCATTGAGAAATCCACGGTAGAAGAGATGCAGCCATTGAAAAAAAATGGAACATGGGATATGGTTGACTTTCCAAATGAAAAGTTCTATGGAGATTTACCTGGGACATGCAGTCCATTGCGGTGGCCTGTTTATTAGTTTGGTAGAGATTTACAAAAAGAGGTCTATGTAATGCACCACAGGGATTCATAAAGAAAGACAAAGAAACAAAGGTATACAAGCTGAGACAGACATTATACGGGTTAAAGCTATACAAACTGAGACAGACATTATATGGGTTAAAGCAGACATACTTATTAAGATTTTGTCAAAAGAAAAATTCTGCTAATTCAAACGATTACTTGACATCTGCAACTTTGAATCAGGGGGAGTGTTGAAATATGATTTAAAGTATAGTATCAAGATTTTAAGAGGTGGTTAGTAGATTTAAATTTATCTAGGATTTTTATAATTTACTATTTTTTTTGATAGTGTATAAGTCTATAAATATTGGAATTGTGTAACTTTTAACCATAACAATAAAGTGCAGCTTTGATATATTCCTATCTCTTTCAATATCCCTTTCCCCAACATGTTAAGGTATGTTTCTGATAGAATGGATGAATCCACTTCCCCTTTGTTTGTCTGTCTGCAAATAGTAATGCCGAATCTGTTCAGTACATGTGGCTTGGAACAGCCCACATATATATGCTTTGAGGATTCTTAATACAGTGTATTTTCTTGTATCATTGACTACAGGATGTATTCAACCTGTTTCCTAATCTGAATGTGGCTGATTTGGTTAAAGCATTTTCAGGTAAAATAAATCGCAGCCTTTAAATATGCTGGTCATGGGATAGTTGTGTTTAGGTAGTTCATAACTTGATCTATATCAACCCCTTTATGCAGTAAAAACCAATGATATGTTGCTGGTCATATATCTCTCTTCTTTGATCCGAAGTGTGATTGCACTCCATAACTTGATTAGAAACAAGGTAACATCCTCTTTAATTTGGTACTTGCAATAGTAATATATTCACTGGAATCATGATCTGATGGTTATTATCTCTCATCAACAAATGTAAAGATGTTAAATAAAGAGCACGAGAAAGCAGAGGATGCAAAATCCGCTAGTGTTGCAGCTTCATCAGGAAACTAAATCTTATGTTTGCTTGTCGGTTGAAGATACGTATTATAACTGCGGTCGCGGCTTCTTTCTCAACAACTATGTTTCTCCTACATTGCACAAAGCAAGACTCTACAAAAGAACCAGGTGCTCTCAATATTTCTCATTCCTTCTTTGGTTATATGATTTACTTCAATTTTTCTCTATATTTCTCAAAACTTGAACCGCTGATCTTTGTTAGTCAGTGAACCATATCTTAGTCACTTGATTGTTACATCTTTTGTTTTGAGTGGTTTATAGAATTTGGAATCTTAAATACTTTGTTTTTTGGACATCTTGTGTCTTTTTCCCCCTCTTTAAGTAAGTATTCTTCTTAGATAGTGTGTCAAAGAAGGATAATATGCAATGAAATCCTTTGCATGGAGTGGCCCCTCCAGACTGTGACAATGGAAATATTCTACTTTTGAAGGTTTTGTTTGTTTAGAAGGCTTTTGAAAAAGTTGTTGATGCTCCTCTTATCTTTGAATTCAAAAGAAAAAGATGCCATTTTTTCAATGAAGAAATTTAGCAAATGTTTTTGTTGTTTCTTATATGGACAACCATTTTGATTTTTAACTTCATTTTAGTTTATATGAGTGAGAGGAAAGATTTGGACGCTTGATAATATGATATCTACTTTATATCTCCTCAAAAAATTGTCAGTGCTCATGTGCAGACAATTTATGCTCTTGAAAATAAATATCATCTAGTTTCTTTATTTTGTTTTATTTATTTTTTTGAAATTTTCTTTAAAAATATGATTATTTAGTAATCATTTCTTTGTTTTGCAATTCATTTTTTTAAAAGTTAGACTTTTAGTTATTTATATTTTTAATTGGCTTGTGAATAAATAAAAAGAAAGTAAATGGGGCGAGTCATGGTAGCTATATGTCGGATTTAGTATCTTATGAGCTCGTTTTGCAATAAACTTTAATAGAGTTGGACCGTTATTTCATAAGATTAGTTGAGTTGCCTTTTTCGAAAGTTGTAATATTGTAGTTCATCTTTCATTCGAAATTGTTATTCATTAGAATTGAGGACGGAAATTAAGGTGGTGATAGGAGATGTTTATTTGAATCAAGTAGGAAGGAACAGTAAACTAAAAATTAAAAACAAAAATAGAAATGGAATATAAATGAAAGCCCTTAAATTTAATATGATGAGATGAGATGCATTTATAAGGAGATGGAGAGTTGAATGGCTGTGATTTTGACACTTCAAATTCAATGAGTCTTAAGTGCTGAGGGGGAAGTTTCAGTGGGGTTTGGTTACAATGGGCCCCCAAGAAAGGTTCAACTCAAGCTACAATGGTGCTCCAATTTCCATATAAATTTAAGACATTTGCTTTTAATTATTGGATTTGCAGCTCCAAAAGGATGAGGAGATTTCTTTTGGATTTTATTTTATAATTATTGATGATACCCATTTAATGCTCTTTCCAACTTACAATTCAAATTCGAATTGGTTAGAACTTCTCAAAAACATCCTTATATACGTAATTATTGCTATCTTTCCCTCATTTATTAGTATTCATCTCATCTCAGTTAGGACTATTGGGGTATCTAATTTCATTTATTCTCCTATCTTTTATTTCTCGGCGTTAGTGTTAGTCCAACAAAGTGCTTTCGCCGTTGGTGTTTTTTTCGATCTCTACTGAAAATTTCTTATGCCCCTACCGTACTCTAGCTTGGTACTTTCCACGTATTTATATAATTGTATCTTAATTAAATTGGAATAGTCTATCGTTGGAGTAACGACTAGTTTCAAAGACTTTTGCTATAATATGGTTATTAAAAAAAAGAGATTATTAAATTTATTATTCTAAACAAATTACAACTTCAATCATTGATAGTTTTCAACTAGAAATTAAGATTGACCTAATTTTCCATGTCATCTAAAATTATATAAAAATATTAATCCACTTTTGGTTCATTTTTTAAATACGGGTATATTTGTCCTTGGGCTTTCAAAATTAAATTATAATATCTCTTATTTAATTATTCATAAAAATGAACTTCTATTGATTTGACTTCTTATTATATAGAATGTATTGCACATATTTTTAATTAATTTATGGACTAAGGTACAGCATTTCTTTAATAATTAATTAATAAAATAATAATAATAATAATGGAGGGTAACTTTTTTGAGTACGTAATGAGACAAATTAAAGTTTTGTTTGTCTGAAATAAAATACCCAATTTGACAAACTTTTCTACTCCCACTTCTTCTCATTAAAATAAAAATAATAACTAAAATCCAATTATAAACCTAAAATTAATTAATCCACCCTTTTGCTTTTAAAAAGTTTTATAGAATTGGGTTTATTTAATCTTCATATTATTATTTTTGTATTTAATGAATTTCTGCCCTTATTTTACTTATCCATGATAAATAAATCACGTTGAATTACACGATAAATTTATTAATCTTTCATATTATTCTTAATTATATATTTAATGAACTATCATAGATAAGTAAATCGTATTAAATTACACTATAAATTACTTTCAAACAAGTCTAAATATTTGGTTGGTATAATTCGAAAAGGTCACGGAGAATCATTACTAAAAAAAATAAAATTCAAAATTCAAATCTTACAAAGTTTTTAAAATATGAATTTTTGAAAGTTAGAAATTCATTCAAATAGGCAGAAGTTAAAATTTAAAATTAAAAAAAANAAAAAAAAAAAAAAAAAAAAAAAAAAAAAAAAAAAAAAAAAAAAAAAAAAAAAAACTACACACATGAAAAATAATAAATAACAATAAGCTAAGCAAACTAAAAATAAAAATTAAAAAAGGAAGAAAGAGAAAAAACACACGGTAAAAACCAAGAAATTTACCTCAAGAATTACAGAAAATCAGTGGTAAAGGAAGCTGTGGGAATCAAACAGCTGAAGAAGAAGAGGAATTGAAGAAGTGGATGCAATCTTTGACAGCTTCAGCTCTGTGAGATTCTTCCATGGAATCCGACACCGAATGGGATCTGTTGAAGTTAGTAGCGGCGGAGGCCTTTTTTGAACACTCTGACCTCTTTTTCAATGACACATAGCGTACAACTTTGGCCACTTTGGCTCCTACGCGGCGGAGGAAACTTTCCGGCGAGAATCTGCCGGATTTTGGCAGCCGGAAAACCCACAACACTGTGATCACCCTTTTCCTGTTTCTTTGGAGAGTTGTTGGCTTGGCGGTGCCTTCATCTGACCTCAAACTCACTCCTCTGCTTGACCTTATTTTTGACATTTTTTTCCCTCTTTTTTGAGACACACAGAAACCAAATATATAGAGTACGTTTTAGCTCTCTCTTGCCATTTTCTCTCTCTCTCTCATTGATTTTTTTAAAAAAAAAATACAAATTGGGTTGAAAAAAATGGTCTTGAAAAAAATAAGAAAGAACGAATTCAATTCAGGTTGGCTACCTCCCTAAGATTTAATAGACCAAAGGTTGTTGAGTAAAATTAATAGAATATATGATCAAATAATTTTTTTTTTTTTTTTAATTTTTAGTTCCAACATTTTAGTAAAAAAAAAAATCACTAACATAATTATTTTCTTTTTTAAAATAATGAAGGTCAATTATGAAAGTTGTAATTAAAAAAAAAAAAAAATATATATATATATATATATATATTCCTATGGGAATATTTATAATTTTTGTAATTATATATTTTTAAAAGAATAGTTTTTATAATTACTATTTTTTATAAATAAAAAAAAATAGCTGAAAATACTGCTAAAAAATGTCTGCGTTGAGGAAAAAGGGAATTGGAGTCTTGCCCAGAAGTGGGCCTGCCATATCTTGATGGGCTGCAATTTCGAGCCCACTTTCAGTCTATTCGGGTTCTAACACAAGAAGATGGGCCTAATATCAGTCAGGTTGATGGGCTCTACTCTAGCCCAACTGAATAAAAGATATATATATGTATATGGTCTCCTTACGAATTAAAAAAAAGAAAAAACCTTTAATTATTAAGTTAAAATGATAATAAACCTCATATTATCTATTATTTTTCATTTCTTCCAAAATATAACATTAGACATTTTATGGGGGTGGTGCAGTTGGCTAGCGCCTAGGGTTCATAGCTTTGAGTTATCTTGAGGTGTTGAGAGTTTGAATTTTTTTTTAATTTTACGATGAGACTTTTGTCACTTTTTCTATTATTTTTCATTTCTTCCAAAGATATAACATTAGGTTGTTGGACATCTCGGGGTGGTGACGCAGTTGGCTAGCGCGTAGGTCTCATAGCTTTGAGTAATCCTGAGGTCGAGAGTTCAAGCCTCTCTCACCCCAATTTCTTTTTTTTTTCATTAAATTAAAAATGTTCCAAAAATTTAACATTAGGTCATTGGACATCTCGGGGTGATGGCGCAGTTGGCTAGCGTGTAGGTCTCATAACTTTGAGTTATCCTGAGGTCGAGACTCTCTCACCCCAATTTCTTTAATAGAGTTTTTTTAGAGAATAAGGTCCATTGAAAGACTTTTGTCACTTTTTCTATTATTTTTCATCTCTTCCAAAAATATAACATTAGATCATTAGACATCTCGGGGTGGTGGAGTAGTTGGCTAGTGTGTAGGTCTCATAGCTTTGAGTTATCCTAAGGTTGAGAGTTCAAAGCTCTCTCACCACCATTTTCTTTTTTTCGATGTTCTTTTTTCATTAAATTTAAAATGGGAGGAATAAGGCCCATAGAAAGCCTTTTGTTACTTTTTCTATTATTTTTCATTTCTTCCCAAAAAAAAAAAAAAAAAAAAAAAAAAAANGTTAACCATTGGTAATTAACGTATAATTTAATCTTTTAATAATTAAAAATAATAATAATTTACCAATAACCTATTAACATAATTAATGGTATAATTATTTATCTGAATTGAATGATTTAATTATGAGACCATAAAATCACAATAATAGTAATATTATTATTAATCATAGAGAAGTGCAAAATTTTTAAAGGAATAAATAAAATAAAATTCTTGCATAAATTTGAGCCTTTTTTTTTTTCTTTTCAAATTATGACAGTTATTAAATATAGGTTGAAAAAAAAAAACCCCTTCCAAAGGCTTTTGGGTTTGGGCCTTTCTTAACACCGTCAGGCCCACAACATTTCACTAGCCTGAGTCCATTTAAAGCCCATATATATATATATATATACATACATACATATATAAATTGAAGTATTTTTTAGCTAAGATGATTCAAATATTTGATGGGATCATAAAAATTTCTTGTATTACATGAATACCATACACGTTTTGATTATACTATCGTTTTATATATATATATATATATATATATATATGTTTTGTAATATTTGTGGACTCCTCATTTTTTAAAGAACACTAACGTGACGTGACAAATAATATATGAAAGACATCTATACTATCATAATACTTTAAATTATTTTAAAAAAATACTAATATTTCGACTAATTAAATTAAATATTAATATTATAGCGTAAATAAAAAGAATCGAGGAGAAACAAGGCTACCTTCCTTTTAATATTAAATAAAGTTTTAAAATGGTTGATTTTAAGTTGAAATTCCTTAGTGTGTTATCAAACAAATAAACAAAGCAAAGACTTTTAAAACCACTATTACGAATATTCCATTTGGATTAGGTTACTATTTAAATTGCATTCCCCTTTTCCCTTTTTCTTTAAATATATTTTTTTAATAGTCAAAAGTATTTCATTCATTCAAGTCAAACTCTTCCAGTTCATAAATGACAAAAAAAAAAAAAAAAAAAAAAAAAAAAAAAAAAAAAAAAAAAAAAAAAANCCAATTATATAATAATGTCGGTCTGTGGGTTAGTAAGTGATATGCATGTTGTAGGGTTTGTTAAATTTAATATCGTCCTTAGAATGAACGCTAGTTGTGTGAGATTCCACGTCGGTTGGAGCAGAAAACGAATCAGCGGACCCGTTTTAAAAATTTTAAGAAAAGCTCGAAGGGAAAAGTTCAAAGAAGACAATATCTACTGGCGGTCTAATCATTTAGACATTCAGTTCCAGCCTCGTAGTTCATGAAGTTAACCGTGATTCATTCATGATCCACTCAAACAATATCAAACACAATCATATGATAGAGCAATTGATCCAATCCTAAGTTCTAACAATCAAATATGTCCAAGTAAAACAAAAAGTTCATCCATAATGTGGCATCTCAAAAATAGTATAGTAAGGTGCAATAGCAGATCCATGATTAGTGTTATGATCCAGTAGCTGAGCTGCATCTAACATGTTACCGTTCGTTGTCGTCGTTGTGGTCGATTCGAGAACTCTAGCCATCCCTTGATTCGAACGTTTCCAGTCGAGTGGCTGCTCGGCCCTACCGACCATTTTGGAAAGCTGATGCAGCTGTGTAGCCATTGATGGTGGTCTGTTACTGTCTCCAGATGGGGATTTCATATCGGGGAGATTAACGGTCGTTATGTCGTGGATACTCGATCTTCTCTTATCCTTCCCTCCAGTCAGCTGTCTAATGAAGTACTTTTGAGCATGACTAGCCACTTGTGTCGGTGTTCTCGTCGTAACGAAATTACGAGAAATGTTTCTCCAATCTCCTTTACCGTATTTTTTAAGACCCATCAGAAATTGCCTGTAGTTTTAAACCAACAAATACCCCCAAATCAAATTAAAAAACACACAATCTAGAACAGACAAGAACACAGACAGCAATTTGAATCCAGAACACTAACAGAGCAAAGAACAGAGCTAAGAACTACCTGTGTTCTTCTTCAGTCCATGGAATTCCCTTCTTCCTTTCATGATCAGAAGGTGTAGTAGAGGTCCCTGTCTTGAATCCAGCGCCATAAAAATGGCTCAAACCATCAAATCCATGGCTGCTATCGACCCTTTCCAATGTGAAGGAATGGCGATTGTCATAGCCACGAATAGGGATTAGGCCAGCCTCAATGTCACAGACATCTTCTTCAAGTTCTTGGTAATGCTTAACCACATCGCCGATGGTTTTTCCGGGGATCATGGCGGCGACTTTGAGCCACCGATCAGAAGTGTCCTCATCGTACAAGGCCAAAGCATTCTCGAATCGTTTGTTTTCTTCAGGGGTCCATTGGGTTTCTTTTGTTTCTTGAAATAACCAATTGGAATTTCGAAGATACGAAGCCGGTGAGAGAAATTCCATGGCGGAAAATCTCTCTCAGACTGGAAATGCAGAGAGATTTTCAGGTCATGAAAGGATTAAAACAAAACCCTAGAGGCTCTAGGAAGATTCGTCAAGAACAAAACAAAACAAAACAAAACCCTAGAGGCTCAAATTCAGATCCGTAAATCTGGCATCGCCGCCATGGCCGAGCTTGGATTGAATGCGAAGAACAGAGGGGGTTTGTTCTTGTTTTCCTTCAGAAAAGCTTGATTAGAAGACGACCCATTTGGGGAAAACGAAGAAAAATGCGAAATCAAAGGCAAAGAAGAAGACCCAAATGGAAAAATGGAAGACCCAGAAGGTAAAATGAGAGGAACAATGGAAAATGCTTGAAATAGGTGTATCAGAGAGGCGTAGGGATGTAGTAGTGGAGGTAGTGATAATGAAAGGAGCAGGAAATTGCAGAGAATTAAAGAGAATGAAATTGAAAGGTCAAGAGTGTTGAGGTGTAATTGGTGGGTGTGGTGATTGTGGAGCTGATTCTTCCCACACAAGTTTAGAGAGATGCCAATTCCCAAACCATTAGCACATGTGTTACAGGGAGGGCAACTATTTCAAAATGAGTGTCTAAAATGATTTTTTTTTAGTGACACGAGTGTATTGGTACTGTATCCTGGCTCACGTGTCGAAGGTTGAATTATGTACCTACTATCCCGTAAATGACACGATATGGACACAAAATGGTCAATAACTCAATAGAACCTAAATAGATGAATGTTCGAAATGTTTCACTGAGATAAGCGACACATGGGCCTGTTTTCAATGGCATGACAGAGTGAATTGTAATGACCAAACGACACCCCAAAACTTAGGATGACGATTGGGAACAAAGATGACAAGATGAGATGCGATGTTGCATTGAATAACCTTGCTCCCGAGTAGAGATAATGTCGAGTCGAATAGAATATATATATATAATTATTTTAGTTTTGGGAAATCCCTCATCACATGCTAGTAATTAGCTGAAAGAGTAGGGTGGTTTCATCTTACAATCTGTTGGCTCTATAAAAATTTTGATCCAAGAACATATATATATATATATATATATATATATTGGTGAAAATCCCAATAAAAAGTTGGCTATAATAATTATAAACACTATTGCCAATAGAGTAAAGAAACAAAAAAGATAGACAAGAATCTAAGCTTTTTTTTTTTGTCAAATTGTTTTTTAAAAATGATTAAATCACATATTTGAACCCGACCTTATTACCGACTCGAAATCATCATTTACAAGCTTACAATTCACAAAAAGACGATAACTAAAGTCGTTCAAAAAGAAAAATAACTCATTCCTTTAAATTAAAAAAAAAAAAAAAACTTTTCTTAAACATATTATATATATAAATTAACTAATTAAAACATATATGTTCGTATTTAAATTATATATATATAAGTTAAACACATGGGGATTAGGAAACTTAGTTCCAAACAGCAAGGGACATTAAGGAGATGTTATTGGTGGGTTTAAGGAAAAAGCAAGATTTTCATGGTACTTACACACATTAATCACCTTAAAAAGTGACTTAAAAAGTTTCATCATTAATAATTAAAATAAAAATAAAATTACATAAATTATAAATTTAGTCTCTAAATTTAAAATTATAAAGACTAAATTGAAAAATAACGAGCACCGAGAATTATTATAATATTAAATTTGGCAGCTTTATTTATAATATTAAATAATTAAAAGGAAAATAAAAAAAAAAATGAAATATTGATGTATGGAGTGAGGGGGGACATGTGTGAGTGTGCATAGTGTAAGTGCTTTTGTTGCTTCCACTTTTTCCCCATTAATTAAATGTTTTTTTGGTGAGTGCTTCTAGTTTTTCACCTACCAACTCATATTACTTTTCTTTTCCAAACTCATTTCAATTTATTTAAATTATTATATTTTTATTATTTATATTTTATGTCACGACCCAATTTTTTAGGCTTCGAAAAGACGAAAAAGACAAAAATAAATAAAATTTTGACTAAATTTTGCGTAATTTAAATCAAGTAATATCACAATTAAAAATAAATCAAAATTTAATTATAAGTTAATGTTGTTAAAGTTTATTATAGAATTTTAAAATATATAAAAAAACCTAAAATCTACAAATGGACTAATGCTTCATTATGATCTCTCTGTAATGCTCTCCCATCTCAATTGGTAGTCATTGAACCCCAAAAAACGAAAATGATAGGATGAGTATAAGAATATTCGGTAAGTAACCTACTTATAGGCTCTCGTCACATTCTTATCCTAGAAGATTTAGATGGACAAGTTCGAACCTAAATCTCTGTAGCCATTTAAGCCTCTAAAGAGGTCTTGAAGTTCCGAGCAATTCTCTTATATGATTCTCACCTCTAGGAGTTTGTGTAGGTAGCTTAACCTTTTTATATTTAGATTTAGGTAGTTTGCTTGGCATTAATGATCGATACCTTAGGTTGAGGCCGACCTCATCGTATTTTATAAGACTATAACATCTCTTTTTGAACGTCATTATATAAGGTTAGTAGGTGACCCTTCTACATGAACAAGGGTTAGGAATCAGGACTCTCCACAATGGTAAGATATTGTCCACTTTGAGCCTAAGCTCTCATGGCTTTGCTTTGGGCTTCCCCAAAAGGCCTCATACCAATGGAGATAGTATTCCTCACTTATAAACCCATGATCTTCCACTAAATTAACCAACGTGGGACACTCTCAATCCCAATAATCCTCAACAATCCTCCCCTCGAACAAAGCACACTATAAGCCTCCCTTGAGGCTTATGGAGCTCTCGAATAGCCTCCCCTTAATTGAGACTCGACTCCTTTCTCTGGAGCCCTCGAACAAAGTACACCATTTGTTCGACACTTTAGTCACTTTTGACTACACCTTCGAGGCTCGCCATTCTTTGTTCGATATTTGAGGATTTTATTGGCATGGTTAAGTTTAGGGCATGGCTCTGATACCAAATGTTGAACACAACTCACTGTGGAAAACACTCGCACTCTTTATTAACACCGATCGAGAAGAGAATACAGGACACTCTGTAGAATACTTCTACTTTTTATTGTTTTTGGATTTCTTGGATGAATAACGTAGGTAGGGTGGAGAGGTATTTATACTAAGAGTAAACAATCTATATTTAACCAATCTAAATCTAGACCTAACCGATTTCAATCTAGACCTAACAAATTTGAATCTTTCTCCTAAAATATCTAGATCTCTTCCTCCTAAAATCTCTACAAAAATAAATATACTGGGCTCGTACAATAATTGGGCTTGACTCTATTGGGCTAGTACAATTATTGGGCTTGACTCTATTGGGCTAGTGATGATATTTCAACACTCCCCCTCAGCACTAGTCCTCATTCGCTGCACCATGTTGAGCTGACAGCGAAAGCTCTCATGTTTGCCAGTATTCAGCCCTTTTGTAAACAAGTCTGCCACTTGGTCATCTGTCTTGATTTGTTGCATCTCGATTTCTTTCTTTAGGACCTTCTCTCTAATGAAATGGTACTGCACCTCCACATGCTTTGTTCTAGCATGAAACACCGGATTTTCTGCTAGGTGAATCGCAGATTGGTTGTCGCAATGAAGTGGTATTGGATACTCAATTTTCTGGTGCCAATCTTCCATCAAAAGTTTTAACCATGTATTTTCCTGAGCTGCTCTATACTCTGCTTCTGTAGTTGATAATGATACTGCTGGTTGTCTCTTGCTACACCAAGAAATTGTTCCTGAACCAAACTTGAATACATACCCAGTGGTTGGCCTCCAAGTATTATGGTCTCCTGCATAGTCAGCATCACTATATTCAGCTTGCTTCCAGTCTTCGCTTCTTTTGTATAAACGATCGTAATTGATTGTACCTTTGACATATCTCAAGGTTCGTCGAGACGCATCCAAATGAGCCTTCTTCGGATTTTGCATATATTGATCAATGACTCCAACTTCATTTTCGAATTTCTTCGGTTGGTTCATGTAGAACTCTCTGTTTAACTCTCCATGCAAGAAAGCATTATTCATATCCATCTGCCATAATTTCCAATCTTTATTTACCGTAAGTACTGGAGGAACTTGTACGATAATGATCTTTGCCAATGGACTGAACGTTTCATCATAGTCTAGTCCATGTTCTTTAGAGAACCTTGAATCTATAGTCTGAGCTTTGTATCTCACGATTGATCCATTCGGGGTACACATTATTTCGTAAGCCCACTTGCAAGAGATGAGTTTGGTATCTCTTGGTCTTGGCACTAACTCCCAAGTCTGATTTTGTTCCAGGGCTATAGTTTCTTCCTCCATTGCTTTCTGCCAAGCTGAGTTTTGTGATGCTTCTTCATATGTCTCCGGCTCATTAACTTCGTCTTCTACTGCGTTGGCATACTCTGGATTTGCCTTTAGGATTATTTCTGAATGTCTGAGTTGTTGAGGTGTCATTTCATTTTCACTAGGCTCGCTTGGTTGAGTCACTTCTTGCTCACCAACACTAGTGTCACTTGAATCTTCAGGCACATCAGCACTTAAGCAAATGTGTACAATTTGCTCCCCCGTCTTTTGTGGAAGAATCTCTTCAGTTTGCTCCTCTGTGTTCTGTAAAAGAATTTCTTCAGTTTGCTCCCCCGTGTTCTGTAGAAGAATTTCTTCAATTTGCTCAAGGCCTGGTAATACTTCCTTCTCTGAGGGCCACCCCTCTTCTATTGCACCGCTTTGATCGTCAATCATGTGGTTTAAGCATCCTGAATCAATGATCCAGTCATCCTCGTAATCGATATGCTCTTCCATCATTGCCATGAGTGCTTGCTCGTCTTCTACTATTGGACATAGTACCTCTGCATCCCATTCATCCTCTTCCTTTTTGGAGATTGCCACATTGCTTTCAACAGACTTTTTCTTGGACCAACAATCTCTAGACATGTGGCCCTTTTTCCCGCAATTATAGCAAATACCTCAAAATCTCTTTCCTTGGAAACTCTTGTTGTCGTTCTTCTGAGCTCTCTCGGGTTGTGAAGTTCCTTGGTGGCTTCTTCTTTTGTCACCATTGTATCCAGGTTTGGTAGACGACCTATTATTGCTCTGACTTTCACTTGTGTAGAGTGCTTCTTCTTCACCCTTCAATGTGATGCCTCCCATTTGTTTAGCCATGGCTTCTTGGCTGGCTAACAAATTTTTGAACTCTATTAGTGATGGTTGAGTGGGCCATCCTTGTACAACAGTAATGAAGCTTCGATATTTCGGTCGCAATCCGTGGATTATAATCCTCTTCATTCGAGATTCTACAATGGCGGACTTTGGGTCTAGTTCAGTAATCTCCCGACAGATCGATTTGACCTTGTGGAAGTACTGAGCAATCGTCATATCACGTTGTGAAATTGACAACAACTCATTCTCCAGAAGTTGTAGCCTCGTATCATTCTTCTTTGAGAACAACATCACGAATGTGTCCCATGCTTCTTTCGGTGTCTTGTCATCCCAAATATGTTCTAACATCTCTTCTCCGATGGTAGTCTTCAAGGCAAACATTGCTTTGCCTGCTTTGATTCTCCATTTGCGCAAGGCGTCGTTAGAATCCTCCTCTGGCGGCGTAGTTTCACACCCGCCAACGATCTCCCAAAGATCCTGTCCTTGTAAATAGGACATCATGCATGTTGCCCACGTGTTGTAGTTGTTGTTGTTGAGTTTCTTAATTTCTCCAACGATTTGGAAATCACTCATCGTGTTGGTCATACCTTAGTAATACCAAACAAGTTCTTTTGACACAAGACTTGCAGAGTCACAGACTTCTCACGACACAAAAGAAACTCACCACTAATCTCAAGAAATCGTTTCTGATGTGGAAGATCAGGCAGAGCTGCAACCACAGAGCATACTAAGGATTCCAAGAGATCAGATAACCTACACTAACCTCGCTCTGATACCAAAGAGGGGGTAGACACGAGGCGGTGTGCCAGTAAGGACGCTGGCCCCAAAGGGGGGTGGATTTGGGGGCGGTCCCACATCGATTGAAGGAAGGAAAGAATGCCAGCAAGGACGCTGGGTCCCGAAGGGCGGTGGATTGTGATGTCTCACATTGGTTGGGGAGGAGAACAAATCACCATTTATAAGGGTGTGGAAACCTTCCCCTAGCAGAAGGGAAAGCCCAAAGAGGACAATATCTGCTAGTGGTGGATCTGGGTCGTTACAAATGGTATCAGAGCCAGGTTCCCGGACGATGTGCCAGCCTTCTCGCTGTTCCCCGAAGGGGGGTAGACACGAGGCGGTGTGCCAGCGAGGACGCTGGGCCCCGAAGGTGGATTTGGGGGCGGTCCCACATCGATTGGATAAAGGAACGCGAGGACGCTGGCCCCGAAGGGGGGTGGATTTGGGGGCGGTCCCACATCGATTGGATAAAGGAACGCGAGGACGCTGGCCCCGAAGGGGGGTGGATTTGGGGGCGGTCCCACATCGATTGGATAAAGGAACGCGAGGACGCTGGCCCCGAAGGGGGGTGGATTTGGGGGCGGTCCCACATCGATTGGATAAAGGAACGCGAGGACGCTGGCCCCGAAGGGGGGTGGATTTGGGGGCGGTCCCACATCGATTGGATAAAGGAACGCGAGGACGCTGGCCCCGAAGGGGGGTGGATTTGGGGGCGGTCCCACATCGATTGGATAAAGGAACGCG
>NC_036656.1:2133182-2272539 GCF_002806865.2 Cucurbita pepo subsp. pepo | reverse complement strand
ATTCGTTAATTTAGTGGAAGATCATGGGTTTATAAGTGAGGAATACTATCTCCATTGGTATGAGGCCTTTTGGGGAAGCCCAAAGCAAAGCCATGAGAGCTTAGGCTCAAAGTGGACAATATCATACCATTGTGGAGAGTCCTGATTCCTAACATGGTATCAGAGCCAGGTTCCCGGACGATGTGTCGGCCTTCTCGCTGTTCCCCAAAGGGGGGTAGACACGAGGCGGTGTGCCAGTAAGGACGCTGGGCCTCGAAGGGGGGGAACAGCGAGAAGGCCGACACATCGTCCGGGAACCTGGCTCTGATACCATGTTAGGAATCAGGACTCTCCACAATGGTATGATATTGTCCACTTTGAGCCTAAGCTCTCATGGCTTTGCTTTGGGCTTCCCCAAAAGGCCTCATACCAATGGAGATAGTATTCCTCACTTATAAACCCATGATCTTCCACTAAATTAACGAATGTGGGACACTCCCAATCACAATAATCCTCAACAACAACCATAGAGTCAGAAGTTTGGAAAATGACCCCGTGTGTGATCAACTAATAGTCTAACTCGTGTAACAGCAAGGAAAGTATATATATATATAAATCAAATCACCCGTATCTTTAGAGTTAGAATAGATATAAGAGATTTTCTTGTCAGGCTAGTACAAGAAATAATTAGTAACTCTGCTTAGACCAACCAAATAAGTGACTCTATTGTTAGCTCGTTTGAATGAATTGTATTGTACATGATGTTGTGTCTCACGTTGCCCCTGCACGTGTCATAATTATGATTGCTATACTATGTTATGCCAAGTTGTACTATGACATGCTATCGTAAGTTGTACTATGTTATGTTATGTCACGCTATGCTATGTTGTAGTAGGCACTATGTTGTGTTATGTCACGTGAGGCAATATGTTATGATGATGATAATCTATGATGCCTAAACTTCCAACCATGTCATGCAAGCTATGCTACGTAGGAAGGACTTACATAAATTATGTATACATCATTCACCGACGGTATTGATGGACAGAGAATTACAACCTTTTATTTGACCATGGTTACTTTATTACAACCTTTTAATTGACCACGGTTACTTGAAGATTTGTTTAAATAAAAGTGGTATATTATGCAATCTTTTATTTATTATGATTATTTTAAATTTTTACGGTTAAAAAAGGTTGGTTTGGAATTACTATAGATTTAAAAATAATTATTGTAGTGGGCCAGGCGGCCCATTAATCTATGGGCCAGCCATGAAGCACTCGGTCCAATAAGCCCACTCCCTAACGCCTAAATTCCAAATTTAATGGGTGAAAATATATGACTCGTTTTATTTAAGATTTCAATATTTATTTATTTTTAATTAAAAATAATCCAAACATTCTTATTCAAAATAATAATTAATATTTTATCTATTAAATTATGAGGAAATTTCTAATTTTAAATGGGTATTTTGATAATAATAATTAATATTTTAGATATTAAAATTTGAAAATTATATTTATTTTTTGATTATTTTTCTTTAATAAATTATATATATTTTAAAAAATATTGGAATTCTTAATCAAATTCTTACAAAGTTTATGAAAACATATGTAAAAGATAAATAATAGAATAAAAAAAAATATTAATAATTTATTTTCGCTGTTCTTCATTCAATATAAACTCGTGGAAAAAAATAGAAAAAAAAAAAAAAGAATTTGTTTCCTTTTTTTTTCAAACAATTAAACAAAAGAGAAATTTATTTGAACATTTTTGTTTTGAAGAAAGCAAAAAAGAAAATAGGCAACAATGGCTATGTTCTTCTTCCTCAACTTTTGGATCGACAGTATGTTATAACCCTCTCCTTCTTCTTCGCCATGCCGTTCGCTTAGCATTTTGGAAGATCCTTTGGAGGCGGAATGATCGATTGGTTCGGTCCATTGCCATTTTCCACCAAGAAAGCCATCTTTAATCCCCATGTTGTGTGCACTTCCAAATGGCAATGCATAAACCAAACTCCTACACCAACACAAAGATTTGCAATTAGGAAGGATATTTGTGAGTGCTTTTCTCTAATCTTTGATGATGTGTTTGATTTAATGATGAACACTGTAATTTAGCCTAGTTTTTTTTTTTTACCTGGATTATCAGCTCTGAATCTGATGGCTATCCATCCACCGGAAGGCACTCCGACGGTGTTTCTCTCAACAGGATCGATGAGATTGAATGATTTGGGGTCATTTTTAGGGTCGTAGTTACCGATTCCGGTTCCAACGACGAAGAAATTAAACCCATGGAGATGAACAGGGTGGTTTTCTGGGACGATGATCCCGGTGTCCTGTAAAACAAGTTCCACCGTTGAGTTGTATTTCAGTTTATAAAGCTTTGTCCCTCTTGTTGTCTGTAAATTCGATGGTCCACTGCCTGTGTAGTTGAAAACATGAGGTGGGGTAGCCGGGAAATCAGTTGTGAAAACTCCATTGATGTTGAAATAATGAGCTTGAAGTAAGGCTGTGGTTGGCATTACGAATGTGACATTGTTAATGCTGGCCACTGCCCGGCTTCCATTCCCAGCTTTGCAGGTGGGACAAGGGTTGATCCCAAGGCCAACTGTGAAGAGAAGGTTATGATCAATGGTCAATGGAACTCTTGCAGGATAGGTGTTTGAATTAATGCTTCTGAGAGAGTTTAAGAAGTTGTTGGCGACTGATGTTGAGTTTTGAGGAGGTGGGGCAGTTAACGTCGTTGTGGTTGTTGCGAGTGTGCCGGAGTAATGTAGTGTGGCTGTGGCGGTGTTGTTGTCGACCGCGATCGGAGAGGTCATGAAAGGGGAGGCGGCAACTAAGTACTTGCCAGAGCTTTGATCAGCAGTGATGAGGGCATTGGTGGTTTGGCCTGGTGCAATCAAAATTGCGTCTGTTTTGAATGGTTTCACATAGGTAGCATCAACCTCCACAACTGTGAGTTGGTGCCCAGCAATCTTGAAGAACAGCTCCTCATTGAGTGCAGCATTGATTATACGCAGTAAGTAAGTATTTCCATTCTTGACAGGCAATGTGAATCCCCCTGATAAGAAACGTCAATGTTAGATTCGAGTGCATGGCACATAATCTTTAAGTTTTTGATATGCGTAATGGTCGTTTGTACCTTGTGTAGAACAGCTCGAGTGGGGTCCTGAATGACCATTTATTGTGTGAGCATCTGATACATTTGGAGCTAATCCTGATTTAAGAGCTTCATTGATCACGGCTTCGGTGTCGGATTTCCACCATTCAGCTGCAGAAGCAGGATCATTTTTTAGAATCAATTCAGTCAGGTCTAAGTGAAGCTAAAAAGGATGGCAAGGGGACAGATTGTTTTACTTTCAAGCTTGCTCACCTAATACAATGACAACTTCTTTGTGAGGAGCTGGGAATGGATAGGGAACGCCAAGCTTAGGCAAGATGACCAAAGCACCATGGACAGTTGCCCTCAGCCACAGGATATGTGCGTGCCAAAAAAGGGTGCCTCTTTGGCCAGTAACAGTGAAGTTATATAAATAGCTTTGCCCTGATGGGATTGGACACTGCGTAACGTATGCCGGTCCATCTGCCCAACCGGTTCGGAGCTGCCGAATTCCGTGCCTGACCAGAACAAGAAAGTGAGGTAGCATCATTCATTACTTTCCTTTCCTTTAAATATTACTACAAATCATTCGTTCTTAGGCTTCATAATATAAGTGAAGTAGAAGTTTTGTAGGCAGGCTTACCAGTGAATAGAAAGGTTGTATTGAACATGGTTAACAACCTTAATGAGTACTGTGTCATCTTCCCTAGCGTAGATGGTCGGCCCTGGAAACTTTCCGTTAACCGTGACGATTTGCTTACTCGAACATAGTTTTGTAGTATTTTTCAAAACCACCTGCCATTAACATATAGAATAGGAATTCATCCCCAAAAGGTCTGATTTGTCTTAGTTAAGAACACTGATGGGTCAGCTAAAATGAAAGATCAGAAACCAAGTTTGCCATAAAAACAAAACACACTTTCGAGTACAAAAGTGTACAAGAAGAGAAAAAAAACAAAGCTGGGAATTGTGAGTGTTAGAAAGTCTTGCCATCTGCTTGTGATTGGTATAAAAGAATCAGTACTTACATCGAACGTGTAGCGTTGAACTCGGCATTCGATGAAAGCTGGGAAAATACAGGCCACGAGAACCAAAACTCGAATTATTAAACCCATTTACCCCTCTCTTTCTCTCCCTCTACTGGATACAAGCCTTGTTTAGATGTGGGTAATGAATAATAGGAAAGCATCCCTTATATAAAGCTTAGCTGAAATGTCGTTTTTGCATGGTTGGTGAATGATAGAGCTGTTTTGCTGTTTTTATGTAAGAAGAGGACTAATCTCTCTAGTTCTGGAAGCCAAGAAACTCTCCAACCAAACCAAACCAACCGTAACAGCCCAAGCCTACCGCTAGCAGATATTGTCCTCTTTGAGTTTTTCCTTTCGAGCTTTCCCTCGAGATTTTTAAAACGCATCTGCTGGGGAGATGTTTCTACACTCTTATAAAGAGTGCTTCCTTCTTCTCCCCAACCGATGTGGGATCTCACACCAACTCATATCTGAACAATGTATTAGGTGCTGGTTGCTTGAATTATATGGAATGACTCTTATTCTAACGATCGAGATAGCGTATGTTCTTTCATCGCTCTCAAGAAGACCTGACTCGAGCGTTCTTCTCGAGAACGGTCATCTAGTACATGAAAGATCTTGATTCAAAACTCGACTTAGCTTTAGAGATTTGAAAAAAAAGATATTTATTTGTCATTTTCAGGTTTCTGGTGAAGAGGAAAGCGCAGAGAAAGTTGAGAGTTGAAGGAAGGTGGCATTCTCAAATCTCAAGTAAGATGAAAATGGATAGTTTGCAAAAAAAAAAAAAAAAAAAAAAAAAAAAAAAAAAAAAAAAANTATTATTTTATTGTTGGGAAATGGCTTTCAGGTCAGCTTCTCAACCAATGGTTTCCATATTGAATGCTTAAGATTAAACCATTGTTGTAAGTACTTTCTGTCTCTAAGAACTTAATTTGAATTGGGTGCTGATGAAGACCCAACCCATTAAAGTTTGGCCCTTTTTTATGCTAATTATTTAGTTGTAATTTGATTGGATTAGTCTGATTAAGTTAGGGTCAATGAAAAAGATGAACAAATAATGCACCAAAAATATGGCTATCTAGATAGTTAGATCCCAGCTTCAAAGTGACAAATAAAGGTATATAACACTGAATTGGGTTGCCAAAACAACACTCAAATGAAATATTAAAATCTAAGTTAAAAGAACTTTCAACACAATTATGAAATCTATAACCCACAAAATTCAATAAACACTTTTTTCTGCTACCTATTTTTATGTATTCTACTTTGGCCTCTAGGATTTAGGGGGAAAGGATAATCAGATTTAATATTAAATTTCATGTCGGGTGAAAGGATGTCAATGGTGAACACAACTTGACTGTCACGTTTTTTTGTTTGAAATACATTAAAAGATAAGATGTTGAATAAATGTGAAAAAGTTAAGCTGAGAAGATCAATTATGTTTACCGATGTCTATAAGGTGGGGCAAGATATATATAAGTATGTATAATATACAAAGTGAGCGTGGTGGGGATTTGGCGGCATTGGGGACGGGAATATAATTCATATTTCCAACCCATTTAGGTAAGAGGGGAAAATCTCTCCATACTCCCTCTCTCATTTCCCATTTAAGCACTAATTCCTCGCTCCGTTTGGTGCAGATGTCACTCCATTTGGTGTAGATGTCCATAAAATCTCGACCTTGACCGGTTAAGTTGACATAATTAATCAAAGCTTTTAAAAAAATGGTTGTTTTTATATCAATGTCATCTTGGGGCAGAGTCAACCTTGTAACTTTTAAGTTCGTACTTTTTGGGACATTGTTGAACGGACGGATGTTTCTTTGATTTTGACGAACTGGGGTTTGGCCCAATCACTTTATTTCTCAATATCCGACAAGTTTGGGGTCAAACACCCTATATCATCCACTTGCTTAATCTACTTGGGCCTATCCTTGGCCCACTAATGTTTGTTTTCGTGTTTTCCAATGGGCTCAAGCCCAAATGTTAAGGGGATTTTACAGGGTTAAGCCCATATTCTTGTGGCAGCAACACACTAAATGGGCCTGGTTTTCACTATTGCTAATTTGACATTGATTTTGAAAAAGAAAAAGAAAATTTTCATGAATAAAAAAATTACACTCCAAAATTTAAAATTATGTAATTAATTTTGGGCCCAATTTATTACATTATTAAATTATTTTTGTTTTTAATAATAAATTGGGTTTTGATGAAAATACCAATTTTCAAAAGGATAAGAAAGGCAACCAAACTCCAATGAGAATCAATTATAAAAAACTCTCATATTTTAAATACGAAAGTGATAAAGTACATAAAAAAAAATAAAAATAAAAAAAAAAACGAATACCCTTGGTNTGCAATTCTCTCTCTCTATCTCTCTAAAATAAACAAAGATGATAATAGTCTTCAAACCAATTCAAACATCTTTTACAGTCCACAAACATACCTTCTTATATACACCAAAACTTCCCAATTCAAAGACCTCCTCCTTCCTGCGCTTCTGCCAGTCCAACACTTCTGATTCAAGTGAAGGAGACCCTCAAAAGCAGGAGATACTGGCCAGAATAGCTCAGCTTCAAACTCAAAAACTCCGACTCACCAATTTCTTAGACGAAAAATCAGCTGATCTCACTCAGTTTGCTGAAGAGGCCGATGCCGAGTTCGAGAAGATTGGAGAAGATGCCTTCAAAGAGATTGAGGATGCCAGTGCCCGGGTCTATATTTTTGGTTTTTTTTCTCATTTGTCAATGAATTCTGCAGTTTGGAATGTAACCCATTTGTTCTTGTTCATGTTATTTGATGAACAGATTATGGAGAACATTGAGAGCCAGATGCAGGTCTTTGAGGAGTCTGTAGAGTTAAACAGGCAAGAAATAGAGAAAAATGATGATATGTTGGCTAAATTTGAAGGCCGAATCGAAGAAGAACGAAATGAAGGCCTTTTCTTTAAGAATCTGAGACAGAGAAAGCCTGTAGACAAAGAGAATGCTAAAGTTGAAATGGAGAAGATTAAAGAGCTTACAAATGAAACCGCTGGTTCCAAGACGAGGCGATATATCTACCTTGCATTCATTGGCCTGCTTGTTATAGCGATTGCCGAGTCGTTCCTTTCTTCACCTGATTGGCGAAAAGTTGCAGTTCTTGGGGTAGTTCTTATTGCTATGGTTTTTCAGTTTTCGTATGAACAAAGGTTGTCATCTGAAATGGAAAAAACAGACATCAAAGAGCAGCCTGAAGAAAAAAAGTGAAGGGAGTTTTGTTATTGATGAAAGTATGAGCAAATGAAAGAAAAGAATAACTATAGCATGAGGCATAACCCCAAGTAAATCCTCTCTACTTGAGGCTGATACATCAAGCAACTTCACTTTTGCATCGATAACATTTGGCCTTGGAGATTATGACTTCAATCACCATGACCTCTGTAATGAATTACAACATTTGATGCTTGGAATTTTCATGGCAGTCATTTGAAAAGATCTTGTACCAATATCTTCAACATAATTACATTACCTATTTTCAAGTGAGCAATTATTGCACATTTACTTTGTCCTAGAACCTACCTGGAGTCCCACAGGTATTTTCGAGTGACCAGGCAATCAAGTAAAGACGGCTAGGGTGCAACCCCTAATTGTGAACTTTCCTAGCATGGTTAGGGTCTACTTGATACATAGAAGTTAGTTATCACCCATAGGGGACGCCATAGAGGGTATGTAACTGGGGTGCACCTAGTATGCAGTTGATATGGGATGCAAGCAATCAGAGTACTAGTCTACATATAGTGCACAAGTTACTTTATACACACGAGATTTACCTACGAGCCCGTTATAGGGCGAGTTGACTCACGTGCAAATAGCACAGGGTTAATAATAGACCTTCAGAAACGTAAACAAAAGCTAAGAACAACCAAACCCTACATTAGTTATACACCATAGAGTTTGAGTTTAGGTATATATATAAGCCTTATAGGGCTTGGGCTTGTATAGACGGTAAGCCATGACATTGACTCATGCTAGAGTCAGAATATGAGCACATAGCTTGAGACTATCGTAAGGATTAAGCCCGACAAGAGTCTACATGTAGGTTATTTCACTTTAATTATCAGGTGAACGGTAGATCAGGGTCGTGTGGCAAGGACGTACAGAGCCATGCAGCTATGTAGGGGCACTAGAGGAGTCTTTCCCTTTGTGTCAATTTTAATATCATTTTTAAGCTTATTTACTTTAAAAATTGTGTTGTTTGTAATGATTCTTCACTAGTCAGCCATCGAAAATGAAAATGAAAGGACCTATAAGCTGATAATATCTGATCAATGCCAAGAAAGAACAGAACTAGTTCAAAACATATGTACAAGCAGATCTGGCATCCTCTTAGGCCGAATGCAAGTGCTGTAACGATCCTAAATTTCTACATACTCAGAGTCGCTACTAACGTCTCATGCTCATGTCTAATGTAGAAATATAACTCTTAACAGCTACAAGTGCAAACGCGTCTAGCAGACTTTTGGTTTCAGGATTTGAAATTTTTCAATAAACAGTTAAAAGCACGGTCAAAGGAGTCAGTATGATTTGCTAAAAAATATCTAATAGAGAGAGAGAGAGGGACTTACTTCTAAAATCATTTCAATCAAGAAGATGTTGAAGATCCATCGTCAATAATTTCCCTAAGCAAGAACATTTAATGTTATGGAAGTTGGAAGAATTCCTGGATTCAGAGCATCACATAAGAATCCGATCACGTCCTAGACTCTGAAACAAGAGCATATTCCATTAAAGGTCTATCATCAACAACAGCTCTTACAAGAATGTCCCATGTTGGGGCAGTCGGAAGAACTCCATGTTTCAAAGCATCATATAGGAATCCAATGGCATCTGAAACTCTAGCACAAGAACAGAGTCCCTTAAAGGTAATGTTATAAGAAAGAATATCTGGCTGAAGACCCTCTTCCAAGATACGGTCCCAAATTTTTAAAGCCTCTACGCAGTCTCCGACCTTGTAAAGGCCTTCCATGATGGTGTTGTGTGTTACAAGATCAGGAACACAGTTCACCTGTGCCATTTCAGTAAAAAATTTCAGCGCAACATCGACTTTCCGGGCCGTACAAAGACCATGAATTATTATGTTGTGTATGGTTACATCGGGCTTAAGACCCTTGTCGATACATTGATGCCATAAGTTGAGTGCCATGTCGAGCTTATCTCCTCGACAAAGGCCATCAATCAATAAGCTATAGGTAATCATATCAGGCTTCAAACCCTTTTCCAGCATCTCCTTCAGAAAAAGATATGCATCGCTAAATCTTTCTGCCTTGCATAGTCCATTGATAAGAGTGTTGTAGGAGACCACAGTAGGAGAACAGCCTTTCTTGCTCATTTCCCTTAAAAGAAAAATAGCCTCCTCAAGCTTAGAAGCTCGGACATATCCATTAATCAGTGAATTGAAGACATAAGAATTCAGTTTATGTTTATGTGTGTTCATCTGATGAACCAGCTCGACCGCTTGATCCAACCTCGCTTCTTTGCATAACCCATCGATCATCGAGGAGTACGCAAATATATCCAAATCAGCTCCCTCATTTTCTGCTTCTTTTAATATCCTTAAAGCCTTATTCAAGTATCCATTTTTACACAACCCGTGAATCAACAGTCCATAAGTAGTTGAATCTGCAGTAAAGCCTCTCTCATGTAAGAGCTGCCAGTTACAAATCGCTTCTTCCACTTTCTTGTTGCCAAACAACCCTTGAATGAATATGTTATAGCTGACAATATTGCAACAGTTATTCTTACTCATAAGCTCCCATAACTCAAAGCATTTACTTAGCTTACCGGCTTGAAATAGAGCACTTAGCATTGTATTATATGTTGTCACATCAGGGGATAACCCAACGTCAACCATCTCCTGAAAAACTCTCTCAGCAGCATCGAAGTTTCCTGCTTTGCTCAAGCCATGGATCATAGAGCAATAAGTAAATAAGTCAAGTGACCTTTTGTTCTTCTTCATTCTATTCCATATCTCCATACTCTCATCGAACTTCCCCAGCTTACATAAACCATTAATCATAATGTTATATGTCGCCACACTCGGATAAACTGAAGATTCCCTCAGTAATCTCTCCCAAACCTCACTAGCCTTCACGAAATCTCCTTTCCTGAAAAACCCATCAATCAGAATATTATAACACATAACATCAGGGTTCACCCCTCTCTCAGACATTTCATCGAACAGGTTCAGGGCATCCGATAGGTTACCACTCTTAGCAAGTGCATTAATTAAAGTACCATAGCTGAAAACATTTGGGCTCAAACCCTTCTCCGATATCCAATTCAACAACCTCTTCGCCTTCTCAAATTGCTTCTTCTTGCACGATATCTTGATCAAAATATTATATGTTTGCAGATTGGGCGACATGCCCACCGTCTGAAAGTATGTGAAAAACAGTTCAGCACGGCTCCATTGATTAGATTCAATGAACGCATTAAGCATAGAATTATATGACCTAATTCCCGGTTTACACCCAAAAATGTCTACCATTCGCTGAAACAAATGCAGAGCATCATCGGGCATCGAACACTTAGTATATGCTTTGATAGCCGTCAGCGCAACATCTTCGGAGCAGATGCATCTCTGAGCTTGTATCAGCTCGACAATCCGACCAACGTGAACAACGAGCTTCGGATCAATAAGTCGCCGGAGAATGTGTTGGAACACGAATGGTGAATGAGCATAACCAGGATGCTGAGACGCCGAATCGAACAGAGCGAGCGCCGAATTGGGGTTTTTCTCTGCTTTGAGGAGCTTTAGAACCAGTCTAGGGGATAGGACTTTGGGGAGCTCAACCATGGCGGTAATAATGAAGTTTCTTGTGTTGTTCAGGACATGCTATGACGACGGCGCCAATACTTTTAGATCAGACTTGCAATCAGCGTCAAGCCTCCGGCGGAAATATGTATCCGGCGCCGATACTCGAGTGTTTGGAGACCTTCTCATTCTTCTGTTCCAAAACGAAGCATAAGCAAAAACACAACACAACACAACGAATTTGGTCGAGTCTCCGGCGAAGGTATATATATTTTTTCTAAATTAATAAAAATATACTTTACCACTCTTTGACGATGAAAGTCCCAGCTAATGATCATGAGTTTATAATACTCTCCATTAGTATGAGGCCTTTTGGCGAGTCCGAAGTAAAGGCATGAGCGTTTATGCTCAAAGTGAACAATATCATACCATTGTGGAGAGTTCGTTTAACAGCCTAGCCTCAAAATTTTCAATATATCCTCAACTTTTAAAAATAAAATCTCAAAATAAACTATTAAAAAAAATTCAAAAAATATGGTTTAAAAATACATCAAAAGTTTAATTAATATTATTTTAAAAAATGACTTAATTTTTAAAAAAAAAAAATTTATGAACATAATCTTAATTTTAGTCTTGGAATCTATTTGATTTTATTAAGAATTAAAAAAAAAAAAAAAAAAAATTCNGGTTGCAAGCATGTATCAGATTAACGAAGATAATGTTACAAGCATGTATATCCAACATTGCTCGAAATTGTAATACCTATTTACATTTAATACAATTTGCGGATAACCATAGTTATTAGAATGACACATTTCAATATAGATGTATGTGTGGACCCCAATTTGTTTGAGAAGAAGTAGGTAGTGGACAATTGTTGGATCTAGAGTTGTCACAGACAACGAATGAGACAGAGTACAAAAAAACTAAAGAGAGAATCTTGATAACCCAAAATCACCAAAAGAATTATGGTAACGTTCGAACAAAAATCAAGAATTTGTAGTGAGGGACTAAGTGTTCTTAAAATTTGCACATGTTCAAGGAGTGTTGAGATTAAAAAAAAAAAATGAAAAATTAAATCTACTATTTATGGGGGCTTAGAATTGACCTAATAGCTTACAGATTACTGTTACCACTTGCACGTGACGTAGTATCAACGTCCTGCATGTTTCAATGTTATGTAAGTACGTTGTAGATCCAATTCATATCATCCGCTACGAAATTCTACGGTTGAAGGAAGATTTGAGTTATGAAGAATTGGCCATAAAAATTCTAGTGTAGGAAGTGAGATCGTTGCATAATAGAGATATTCTTTTACTATAGAATTATGAAAAAACCAACACGTCAAGGCATCTACTTAGGAATGAAAAGAAGAAATAAAATATGAATACCGTCATTATTTTTAGAATTAGAAACTTTTGAGGGCAAGCGTACTTATAAAGAGAGAAGGATTGTAATATTTGAAGCAAGTTGTGCAAGGTTAAAGACGACGGGAAGCACGTGAAAGTGTGACTGGCTGATAGATCAAGCGCATGAGACAACGTATTTTGGCGCGTGAGGATGTGTGCAGCCTCAAAGCGGACTCTGGTTCGTCCCGTTTGATTCCTTTTGATGTATTCTGTTAAGATTGGATTATACTAACCTTGAAATCTATGAAATATAGGTCCAATTATGAGAAATTGTGATAAAATACGAATTATGAGAAAATTACAAGGAGGGATTAGCAATCTAGGTAAGTAGCCTATCGAAAATCCTAAACAAGTTTTAAACTAGAGTTGTGTATAGGTATATTTAGTCTACTAATCTCCGTGAAATCCCTAATTGACACACTGTGTGCTAAGTATTGTTGAACAGGTTGTGTGTTATTTCAGGCCGCTAGAGAGTTTAGTAGACGGATCGTATTTAACCGAGAGCAAATCTTATATACGTGTCCAAAGTTTGAAATAAGCATAAGTAGAGCCAACATTTAAAACCCAGCGATAACTAAAATACCTTATATAACGAATGAGAAGTCCTAGTAAATGAGACTAAGAGCCAAAATAAAGGTTGGACCGAGAACCGAGCTCATAGCGCAGACTTATAAATGAATAAAATTAACTAATAAAATTTGTGAAAAACAAATAGCTCCTTATCAAGTAAACTACTAATTATTCAGGATAGCATCAAGGGATAAATGCCAAGCGAACGAGGGTGACCGACTATTTTGAAGAAGCAGCAGAATATACTGTACTGCAAAAGAAGTGATATGAACTACGAGACATCAATCATACAATATATTTCAATGAAGATATGAAGAAAATACGGTTGAAATTATCGAAAGATATTTCAATTCATTGTAGAAGAATGAAGTTTCATTGTTATAAATTTTGGGTGGATTACAATTTAAAGTAATTTAGAGTTATTGTATTTCATTGTAAAATGTAGTAAAAGAAGCATTTGTGCAATTCTATGTAGTTTAGGAACATTGTTGTAGATTTGGTGACTGAGTCAATGACTAAGTTTTTTTACAATTGTATGACATCACTTATTAGGTTTAGAAAATTAGGAGCGTTACATTTAGTCACCTAATTCTTGGCTCGGAGTTGATCAATTTTTATATAAGTTGCCTATCCATACACTACAAAAATTTCTTTTTAATTATTTCAATTACAAATGTTTTGTCTCTTAACTACATTGTTGTAGATGTTGTGTTTTCTATGTTGGCTACTAATGAATTTAAAACTTCTCCTATTTTGTTTTGGAGCGCTCGTGCTTAAAGCTTTTTTTGGTTACTTGCGATATAGAAGTCTATTAAGTAAGGCTATACAACATAAAATAAGTGCTATCAAAGGTGCATTGTAGCATAAGATCAAAGCTATAAACACTATATCATAGTGTTAAAAAAATGTTACTATTGTTAGGAATCAATGATGTCGACTTTGAGCATAAACTCTCATGACGTTGCTTTGGACTTCCCCAAAAGATCTCATTCCAATATATGTATTACTCGCTTATGAACCGATGAACATCTCTTCAATTAGCCAATATGAGACTCCCTCCCAATAATCCTCAACAATTATAAGTTAAAGATAGCATAATATTTTAGTTAAACATGTGTAAAATATTTTTGTAGCAACATATATAAGCTATAGTTTCATACTCTATTATAACATCCATTATAGCTATAAAAAAAAAAAATTATAAAAAGTCCAAGAATTTTAATAATATGGACTGTCACGACATACGAAAAACGTTATAAAAAGTCTACAATAGCGTTTTTCGTAAGATATTATGTCCATTATTTCTTATAGTGTGTGGAGCCAATAAAAATGAAAGCTACCCTATTCAATTTTTTTTTTTTTTTTTTTTTTTTTAGCTTTAACTTTCCGTTTTTTCCTTATTTTATAGGGTGAAAGCTACGAGGAAAATTATTATATAGTATATATTTTGTAGTTAGCAATATTAGACAGAGTAGTCAGCCCAGTCCTTACAGGTGGCGAACACCTTTCATATAACTAAATACATCATAAACATATGAAATAGAGACATGACATAGAGATCTAAACATGGATACATAGTCATAAAATAGTGCGTATGCGTCTAGTAAACATATATAATGATATTCAACTATCTCAATTCATTCTATCCTCAAATTTGTACAATCAGTTTGCTATAACATGTTTAATAATATCATACTAAAGGTGTGCTCTCAATTTAGTACTCTCAATTTCGGTCACATCATAGCTCAACAGTTCATTCATCAATAAAGGTGTTAAATATTTAACATGCTCATGACATGCTTCTCCCTAACATGTTCATGACATGCTTCTCCCATCATACTATATATATGTATGTAAAAGCGGCCCAATTGGGCCAGACCGAGTCGAACCACCCAAATTGAGCTACCCACGGATCAGACTGCCGCTGTTGGGTCGGGCCGCTCGAATTGGACCGCCCACCAGTCGTTCGCTCAAGTTGGGCCATCTGCGGGTCTGCGTTCGAGTTGGGTCGCCCTGTGGGTCTGGCCCGCGGGTTGAACCCTTTCTTCTCCCCAATTTTTAACCCACAAAACGTTACCATGGTTGATGCTCTTAGATTCCTTCCTCTTCAAGCCTTCGACCCTTTCTTTCTTCCTATGATATCGAGTCAAAAACCGCATGAAATCTCTTATCATTCCTTCGTAGGTGCACACGGTTAGGTCTCAAACATCCCTCTCCGCCTCTTTGCGCTTCCTCTCTCCCTTGAACCAACCATTGCCCCTTTTGTAAGGATCGGGCTGACTACTCTAAAAAGACTGTAAATTTTCTACCAAATAAAACAAAGCAAATTTAAAACATAATATACATTATATTTACATTATATCAAAATAAAGTTCATACATAAATATTTAAAACACAACTTACTAGTAAAAACACAAAATATGTCAAAACAAAAGAGTTGAGGACGACATGTGAGGTCTGTTCTCGACCTCGACCAGCTCCTTATTACCTGAATATAAAAATGGAGAATAAGGAATGAGTACAAACACTCAATAAGCAGCCTACTTATATGCTCTTAATCGTGTTGTTGATATGCTAGGGTACCACACTCTTCCTTTTCTTGTTCTTATTCTTGTCGTAAGTTCTTATTATGTTTCTTAATTCGTTCTCCGAGACACTCCCCTTAGGATTTATGGTACTAGTCATAAACTTGTCAACCTGTGTCCGAGGCTTCATGCGTTCCAAGCCACAGTCTTAATACCTACGCTCAAGGTTTCATGCATTCCAATCAACGTAGTTTAAGTCATGAGCATGATGTACGGTGGGAGGTCTTAGGAGGTTCTTAATTCTTGCTCCATCGTGACCCTAGATTACTCCCATGATAGACCATAAAGGTCATGTGATCGATGCATGCATGAACATAGCATAGACCATGAAAGTCACGTGATCAGTGCATGCATACACATGACATAGATCATAAAGGTTACGAGATCGGTGCATGCATGAACATGACATCCTACAAATCTTTGGGTACCCTTAACATGGTGCAGGGCATCTCATCTAGGTCTAGAAAACATGAGGCCAAACATGAGATCCTACAAAGGCAACATGGTGCAAGACATCCCACCTAAAAGAGGAAACATGGCCTCTGAAAGCACCGCGTGGTGGGAGGTTATGGGTCACAATTGAACATGCTTAGAGTATTATCTAGCATTTTTTAGTTTCTGAGTTTGAGGACCTTAGTCCCTTATCCTTGAGTGGTACCTAGCATTCTTTTTGCCTTGGTAGTTGTAGGGCTTGTTTGATATTGTTCTTGCTCTCAATCTTGTAAGTTCTTAAGGTTCATAATTCTTTGAGGCATGAGTTGTCACATGCATTCGTAGCTATATGAACCCATCATAATAACTAGCATTAATTATTCTAGAAATTCAGAGAATCATATTGGATTCCTTAGAGGGTTCTAGGAGGATCTTAAATCTTGAGGTGATTGCTTTAGGTTTTTCTTAAGTTCTATCTTGGTTTAGGTTCCAAACTTGCTCCAATCAACTTGAAATCTTGAACTTATCCTCATGTCATATATAATAGGCCTTATAGAAAATAATTAGTAATTTGGAGCATGTCTAGACCTTGAGCTAGGATATGTTCTTTAAATAACTTTCGTAGAGTTTTGGATCTTAGGTAATAGTTACTTGAAGTATATCCTTTAATCGTTTCTTAGACTCTAACTTAGTTTATGTTCCAAACTCGCTCCTTAAACATATCTCTTAGGAATTGGCCTTCTAAATAGTAACAAGTCATATGTAATTTGTTTACACCTTGAAATGCCTTAAACCTCTAAGCTTATTCCAATAGCTTTCAAACTTTACCATGACATCAATAAACATGAAACAATGTCTATTACAAAGTTTTATAGCATTGGAAGTTCATTTAAATCAGGAACCGAACCTAAGTTACCTTAGGGTCATCATGGTTCTTTTACATTGTTACTTGGTTTAACTAAACCTTGTCTAATCACCACCAAATTTCATATATAAATTTAATATGCCATAATATGCTTAATATTAAAATTTCATGAGCAGCGGAGTTCATTTAGTGGGTTATTTTAATGTTACTTCTATTTTTGAGTAAATCAATCGGTTCAAGGCCTTAACTCACGATTCTGGATGTTTTCCTATCATACTTCTCTAATTCATACTTAGTTTAAGGTTCATACAGAAATCCAAATGATTCCTACAACTATTTCTTAAGAAATGTCCAAGATGACTACATACCTCGTCGTCGATGTTTGGGACATTCGTTCTTGAGTTTTCAGTATCTGAACTACTTCAGAATTCTTAGATTGTCTAGTTTTTGAAACCATAAAGTGTTTCATGAGAACCGGTCTAGAAAAGGGTTAAAATTAAGAAAACGAATGGAGGGTTATGTTTTGGTTTGACATGTCGATTCAATTGAACCAGCCACGCCATCGTCTTCTTCCTTTGGAAGGAAAGAAAACGCGCATGGCCTTTGCGCTGCCTCCGGAAAGTGCCTCTCTCCAGCTTCGTTTGTGAAATTTCTTCCCTTGATTTCTTCATAAAACTTAAAGATGGTGTTTCAAGAAAGAGCTAGGAATTGATTTCATACATTCTAGTGCGTAGTAGCCTAAGTTATTCTCCTCCAAAGTTCGTAGGAAATCATTTTTCTCGTCGGAGCTCAACCGAGGAAAAAAGCTTATTGGGCAACCTTTTCTAGAGGTTCTTAGGACCCGACCTCTTCATGAAATTTCTTCCTTGTTCTTCCCTTTAGCTAAAGAAATTGTTTTGGAGTAACGTCTTTGAGTGTGGCCTTAATTTTGAGAATTATCCTCGGTTTGCAACTCACTCGATTTTTTTTTTTGGTATTTTTGTAAATACTTCGAAGTTTAAGGATATTTTAGTAATTTAAAATATTTTTTGGACTATTTTATTATTATTTTCTAAAAAATCCAAAAAAATTCTAAAGGTCTTATGGCCTATCATTATTAAATTACTTACTTAGGATCATTGTTCTTATTTAAACCCTTAATTATTTATTTATTTATTATTTTTTTTTTTTTTAATCTTTTGAATCTTACTTTGGCCTTATTTCAAGTGTTACAGGCATTTTATTGTTTAAACCCCAAACATAATAAAATAGTTTTAAAAGTTTATATAATTATAACCGTCATGAAATACGATGTTTTATACAATTTCATAATATTTGACGGTCAGTAACTAAAGAAAAGTTACCTTATAGACGTTATATCATTTTATACTATTACTTGCTTTAGCTACTCATCCTCATCTAATGACCACCAAATCCCATATATAGCTTAAAATGTCATAATATGCCTAACATTAAAATTACATCTCCACTAGAATTCATTTAATATGTTATTTTAACATTCTAAATAAAACACTCAGGTATGTTTTTAACTCAAGGTTCTTGGTTTATTTCTTCTATAATACTTTAAAACTTACTTGAACGAAGGTTCATATTGAATTCCAATTGATTTCTACAAGTATTTCTTAAGAAAAGTCTAGATTGGCTACTTACCTCTTAGTTGATGTTTGGGGCCTTGATTCTCGAGCTTCCAGTACCTGAATTGCTTTAAAATTCTTGTGCAAAACCCTTGATGTGTTTAGTTTTAGGAACCATATAGAAATTCATGAGAATCGATCTAGAAGGGACTTAATTTGATAAAACAAATTAAGGGACGTCATGATTTTGGGCTGATGTGGCCGGTTCACTTAAACCGACCACCGTCATCATCTTCTGCCCCAAAACAAGGGAAGAAGACTCGCGACCCTTTCAAGATATCTCTAAAACTCATGTAGTGGCTTTCTCACTCAACTTCTTCACGAAACCTGATGATGTTGAATCAGAAAAACACGAGAATGATTTCATACATTCTCGTAGACTATAGTCTAAAATATAAGCCTCGAAACTTTTCCATAAAACATGTTCTTCACTAGAGTAAAACTTAAAATTTTTTTTTATTGGCTGAGACAATCTAGACACTTTCAAGCCTTGATTCCTTCGTGATATCTTTTCATCTCCTTCCTCTCAAGTTTAAGAAATACTTTTGGAAAAACGACTTTGCATGGATGCCCTCAATTTCACAATTTTTCTTATCGGTTTCGTACCCATTTTCCACCCGATTTTAAGGTTCTTTGAGCAACCTCATAGAGAGCTCCTCCGCCCTTAACTCCTTCCTAAAACCTTCTTAATTTGGACTCAACTCCCTGTTAAAACCATTAGTTAAGTAAGCTTTACTCGTAAAAATTTGGAGAATACTCGTAAAAGTTTGTAAATCTAGCATGGTTATCATAAAATTTTAAAATATTTTAAATTGACTGAAATTAATTAACAATATTTGATAATATAATATTATTTGCCCATATATGTAAATTGAGAATCAAAACCTAAAATTTATAAAACCCAACTACTTTAATAATATCAATCCCCTTATTTACTTCTAAGATTGAATGCAATGAACTTAATCATTTCAAAATTAAATATAGGAACATCATCAAATGTCAGGCCATAATAAATAAATAAATAAATTTGTACCAACTTAATTTTAAAAAAAATATAAATAAATAAATAAATAAATAACCTTTAAAATCTTCAACAAGTTTTAAATTTTAAATTCTTATTTGATATTAAACTTGTAAATTTGTATATAATAGATTTATGAATATTTAAAAAAATGTAAAATAAATCAAATCACATTTAAAAAAAAAATTATTAGACAGAAAATAAAAGGTTTAAGTATTTATTAAACTAAATATTAAAAAAAATAAAGTTGTAAGAAGAATAAAATGTGTAATAGAAATAAAAAGCGGGACCCATAGTGTTGGCAGAAGGTAATTAAGCAAATAATGGGGGTTGTGACAGTGGGGTCCACAAGACAGAGTGGCAGTAGCTAGCTGCACCGTAGTCGTACCCGCGCATAATCATTTCCCAGAATTAAAACCACCCGCAGGCCCAGGCCCATTACTCAAATACCGACAAAATCTCATGGGCCCCACCCCCCCCTTAAAACCAATGGTCATGATTATACTCATACCCTCAATGTGTTTGACCATAAAAAAATAAAAAAAAAAAGTCTACCCGGTTTGTCCGGTTCGATCCCGATGGAAATAAACCCTTTTTTGTCTACTCACCCCGGTTCCCTTTTTATGGGAATTTTATATTTTTATAGCCTTTTTAGTGTAGATTCAAAATCCTTTAATATATATATATTTAAAAAAAAAAATTAGGAGGTCGGATCTGGTACGATAAATTCCAGGTGGTGCCTGTCCTATGGTGGGCCCCTTATCTGACATTGTCATCACTCTCCCAGCACGGACTTTTTCTTTTTCCCCCCTTTTTAATATTGTTTCGAAAATCATAATTCCTTTTACATGTAACCAAATTATTATTATTATTATTATTATTATTATTTAGGATAAAATAACTCATAATCAACAATATCTCCTCTAAAAAGAAGATTACATTTATGCCCCTGGGTATTGTGAATATTTACAGAAGGGTATTTTGGGGAACATGGGAAACTGGGCCATGGATCGATCCTTGGTCTACGGCGAAGACCACTTTGATAGTCGGGAAGACGAAAATGAAAGTCAGGAAGTTTTCCAATTTCCAATGTCACCCCTCACCCCTCCTCCCCTTAACTCCTAATTTAAACTCTTTTTTAATTATTATAATAAAAAAATAAATAAAAATGGGAAATAAATAGAAGCCCACGTTGAGGCTATAAATACGATGGGCATTAGAGCATTATTGTTCCACCACACACACAGACACACACACACACACACAGCATGTAGCATTTAGTTGGGTTTGGTGGCGTTTCTCCTACTGCCTTCAACGCACGGAAGAGTCCGTTAAGCTCAGGAGGGATAGCGCCGTTGTTGCATCACCGCCTTACCACGCCGTCCCATTCTCTTCCGGCGCTATCCATCCTGAGTTTCATGGCTTCTTCTTGCTCCATTTCTGCCCATTGGCCACCGCAATACGTTATTACATGTGCATGCTTACTATTCCTTTCTTTTTTGTATTATTTTCTTACCTCTACTAATCCAATGAAATGGTAAGGATTTTCTCACCTTCTTTTACTTCTAATATTACAAATATACTCAGATTTTAATGCGTTTATGATTTTTTTTTAACTGATTTTTGTTTGAAAAATCATGATTTTACGTTTTTTAAACTTGATTTCAAAAATGAATTCAAATATTGCAAATTCACTTTAATTTGTGGTGCAAAATATCTGTACACTTCGTATGGGAAATGGAAGTAGGACGTGTGGTACAAGTTTAAGACCTAAAATATACTCTTTAGTGGAAAAATGTTAATGTTAGGTGATTTGAGAATTCACTAACTTGACTATTCAATCTAAATTATATATTCGTTTTTTTTTTTCTGTTTAGGTGGTTGCGTCCGTGTTCACCGCTTGACAATACCCAACCAACCCACCAAGCCAAAAATAAGGTTACAATCCGTCAGTAAAAAATATTAATGATGTGATTTTTGAATGTTTGATATTAGAATTTTATGAAATTTTAGTTATTAATGTAATATGTAGGGTAAATATATAATTTTTTTTTTAAATAATTAAAAAAAGAACTTTTACCCACTCCACTAAACTCAATTTGAATTATTGGATCACTGATCCAACTAATTCAAAAAAAAAATTATTAGTATAAAAGACTTCTAGAATCCTTTACCGTATATAGATGTTCTGTTTTTGAGAAAATGTCAAAACTTACTTTCAAATCCATAAATTTTGAGTGATTTTTTTTATCGTAAACTTAAATTTTATTAAAAGTGTGGAGCAATGTTTTATGTTAATGACAATATTCATACATTTTATTTAATTTCTTCATCTACTTGAAAATGATTTTGAATTTATTTAAAATTAAATAAAACTTAAGATTTAGGGGAGAAATTTGGGTATATTTCAATATCTATTATATTAGAATATAATATCGTATTTAAATTATATTTAAATGTAATAAGATATCTCGCTATTTAACTAATTTGAATTTTATTTAAATTTTAAATACATATTTTTGTTTAATGTATCTAACATATATTAATTATTTTAATATTTAATGTAACAAATATAATAAATATTTTTTTATCTTTTATATTTATTATATTAAATATTAATCGAAATACTTCAAATTAAATATATTATCTTTTATTTATATCTAATATATTAAATATTAATTTAAACCTTTTGAATTAAATATATTTTTAATACCTAATTGATTTCAACCATTCAAATCAAATTCAAATAATATGTATTTTATCTTTTATATTAAATATATATAATATATTAATTATTACTTTGAACCCTTTATTAAATAATTTTCTTAATATTATTATATGAAGATACAAAATTAATTAATTAAACTCTTTATTAATCAATTTTCATTTTATTAATGGTAAGTTTATAATACGATTTATTAATTAAACATTTTATTTTCGTTTAAAACAAAAGTAAAGTTTATGAGTTCGAATACATCGAGCCCAGTAAGCAAAATAACTTAAAAGATTAAAACAACTGAAAACGTGGTGTAAAAACATGAGAGAACTAAAATGAGTATAAAATTTAATAAGTAGTCTACTGGTAGGCTCTTAATCGTGTCCATGGTAGATGCTAGGGTACCACACTCATTCTTTGTCATATTCTGTTTCGTGTCTTGAGAACTTTAGTCTTTAGGTTCTGTTCTTAAATTATGAGTTCTTGTCATAGTCCTAGCCCAAGGAACGTGGTCTTAAGTTTTGAGTTCTTAAACATTGTTATTATCTAAGGACCTTAGTTCTGAAGTTTTGGGTTCTTAATTTTGAGAACTTGGATCTTGATCATTGTTTTAGTTTTCTTATCCTTGGTTCTTAGTCCTACGTTCTTGTTTCTTGTTTCATGTTCTTTGAGACACTCCACTTAGGATTAAGTGTACAAGACATGAACCTGGCCACTTATGTCCAATGTTTCATGTGTTTCAAGCAAAACAATATGAAAACCTATATCGAAGTCTTCATACATTTCAAGCGACGTAGTCTGAACCTGAATCCAGAACTTAATGCGTTGCCGTTTGAAAACATACACCCAAGCTTACATTCCAAGCGATGTAGTCTGAAACTTGTGTTCAAGGCTTCTTAAGTTCCAAGCGACGCAATTTGAAAACTATGCCCAAGGTTTCATACGTTTTAAAAAGCATAGTACCTGAAAAATATGAGAGAACTTGAATGAGTACAAAAACTAAGTAGCCTACTTGTAGGCTCTTAATCGTGTCCTTAAGGTATGCTAAGCTACTATACTCGTTCTTGTTATGTTCTTGTTCTTGTCCTAAGAAATTAGGCCCTTAGGTCATGTTAGTTAATTCTAATTTCTTGTCCTGATCTCGCCCAAAGACCTTGGTCCTGGTCTTTGAGTTCTTTAACTTTAGTTCTAATCTATGAACCTTAGTTCTGAGGTTCTTGATTTTTAGTTCTTAGAACTCGAATCTTAATCAATCTTCTATTTCTTATCTTTAGTTTTTTTATTTTTTATCATAGTTCTTGTTCTTAATTCTTGTCCTGTGTTCTTATTCTTGTTTTTTATTTTGTTACTTATGACACCTCCCCTAAGATTTATGGTATAAGATATGAACTTGACTACCTCTGTCCAAGGCTTCATGTGTTTCAAGTGATACAATCTGAACCTACGTATAAGGCTTCATGTGTTCCAAGCGACGCAGTATGAACCTATGTCCAAGACATCATACATTTCAAGCCACGTAATATGAACCTACATCCAGAGCTTCAAGTGTTCATTGCGACACAATCTGAAACCTATACCCATAATTTTTACATTTCAAGCAATGTAATCTGAAACCTGCGTCCAAAGCTTCATACGTTCTAAGTGACACGATCTGAATACCTATGTCCAAGACTTTATACGTTCTAAGTAGCATAATCTAAAACTTGCATCCAAGGATTCTTCCAAGGAATGCAGTCTGAAAGCTTACATACAAAGTTTCATGTAACACCCAAAAATAAAGAAAATTAGCTCCAATAAGAATAAGTTGCCGAGTTAAGACCGAAAGGATCCAATGAAAGAAGTTAAGGTATTTAACTCAAAAGAAAGAAAATGTCATTTTTCCAATTTTCAAGGAACTCTCTGGATTTTTAATTCCTTATCTAGAAGTAATTTCAAGATACTCAAGAAGGCCAAACGAGCAACGAGGGATGAAGAATCTTTAAAAAAAAAAACAATAAAAATATTTTTAATTTTCATAAGGATTCGTAAGGATTCAAAGCATTGAATAATTTAAAACTAATTCTCGTGAATAGTTAGGGGATGTAGCTCAGATGGTAGAGCGCTCGCTTAGCATGCGAGAGGTACGGGGATCGATACCCCGCATCTCCAATGTAAATTAATTTTCATTCTATTTTTTTCTACGGATTTTGTCGGCATTTTTGGGCCGAGGTCTTAACGTGGACTCTCTTATTTATGGGCTCAGCCCATTACCATTAGCCATTTTAGCGGACAACATCTTAGTGAATGAATTAGGATTAATGTTCACCTTAGTCCTAATCAGATTCTACCATGAGAGTGATAGTCTAAATGCTTCAAATACTGAGACCTCTGGAGCTCTCGAACAGTCTTTCTTTAATCAAAACTCGTCTCTTTCTCTAGAGTCTTAGAATAAAGTACACTTTTTGTAAAGTTGGTTGAGTCGTCGAAGATTAAACGTACAAGTTATGTTCAATTGGCGAAAACAAACCTCGTCTAGAATCCAATGAAGCCATTTTTTGGGATGAAAAGTGAACATTTTACAATAAAATCTATAAACCTTTTCTTACAACTCACCCAAGTTCTTAAGGTGGGTTTGCACAAAAATTGATGGAAGAAAGCTAATTCAAACTTTGGTTAGAAGGGTTGGTTGGGTGGAAAATATAAGCATAAAGAAGCTCATTCCACACATCAGGCACACCAGGGAGACACCAATGAATGCAATCTGCATAAGAGCTTGGATTTGAAATTTGATGGGGCTTCAATGCCTCCCATTGCTTTCTGTATATGGATGGGTGAGCTTCTTTTCTATACTCTGTGAGCTGCGTAATGTTGATCATCTCCACATTCAAGCCTCTTGTTTTGAGCTCAGCTAACACTGTTTCCACTATCTTCATCATCTTTGGATCTGTCCCATTTCCTCGGTATCCAACCTCTGCTATCTGCTCTGTTTCGCCGTAACAGTTTTGGCCTTTGTTTTGCCCCCATTCCTCGCCTCTGCGCTTTGTGCAACGCCTTGTTTAGTTTTAGATTCAAAGAAAAACACAGCATGAATGGGCGACTTTGTGCTCATACCTGTCGTGAATGGGCGACATGCTCATGAAGAACACTTGGGTGTTGTTTGGATTTATGTTTACTTCCATCCAATCTGCCCATGTTCTTAATGCCATTTCATACCCTCTTCTCATCTTCACTACTTTCATCTTGCTTGTTTCTGAATCTTCGAACGATCCGAACCTAAACCCAAAATATATATAAGTTTTCATTGTCTCGGATTCGATTATGAAAGAATATTTGTTGAGAATTGTTGGGAGAGGAGTCCCACGTCACCTAATTAAAGAGTTTTGATAATGAGTTTATAAGAAAAGAATACATCGACTAGGGAGGAGAACGAAAAATTTACCAAACCTCTTCTAATAGACGCGTTTTAAATTTTTTGAGGGAAAGTTCGAAACGGAAAGCCTAAATAGGACAATATTGCTAGCAGTGGGCTTAGGTTGTTACAAATGGTATAGAACCAATCACATTGCAGTGTGCCGTGAGAACGTTAGTCAACTAAAGGGGGTGGATTGTGAGATCACATATCAGTTAGGGAGAAGAATGAAACATTCTTTACAAGGGTGTGAAAACCTTTCTCTACTAGACAACACTGGGCGGTATGCTAACAAGGACGTTGACCCTTAAATGAGGTGGATTGTATGAAACATTTTTTATAAGGGGTAGAAACCTCTCCCTAATTGTTTATAAGGGTATGAAAACATATTCTGTTTTAAAAATCTTGAGTGGAAGCCCGAAAAACCTCTTCCATCCTTAGTAGGCGCGTTTTAAAAATGTTGAGGAAAAGCCCAACAAAAAGAGCGTGAAAACCTCTGTTTAGACTCATATTTAAAACTGTGAGGAGGAGAAGTCTGAAAAGAAAAACTCAAAAGACAGTGTTTGCTAGCGGTGGGCTTGAGCCATTACAAATACATCTTCATTGGTACGAGCCTACGAACCGAACCGAAGCGGGAGTTCATGAGAGCTAATGGACCACTTACAGGGCTTTAATCTTGGGTATTCTCCACCAAAGATAAGTGTTGAAAACGAGTATGTGGGCGTCGGCCCAATGCCTTGCGTGCTTCTCTATGGCTTTCACCCTGACTATCCGATCTGGCAACCGGTGGTTGACTGGATCGTCCGAATTTGACTCCACCATCAACGGGGACCAGTAGAACTCTATGCTCGCATTGTATTCCTTAATATAAATCCAATATTCATTCAATAACAACTACTAAATCAAATCAAATAAACATTCATGAAGTATTCACTCACGCTGGCCTTGAACATCATCAACGACCCATTACTCTGCATCGACTGCAGCGCCCGCGGAATAACAGAGCCCACAAGACACACCATCGAAACCCACTGCCCACGATTCAACGAGTCTCCCACGAACACCATCCTCTTATTCCTCAGCCTCTCCAGCACCGCCGTCGCATTAAACTTCGGCAGCTCGCATTCATCCGGCTGCCACCGCCAATTCCGGTACCCCAAATCCTCCCTCCCGAATTTCTCACACGCCAACTGATCCGACATGAAAACACACTCCCTCTCCTTGTAAAGAGGATACGACTCATTGTCAAAAACCCACTTCCCAGTGAACAGGTCACAGCCACCACCGCCGCCACCGCCGCCGCCGCCGGTGCTGTAATTTTCGAGAACTTGGGCGGCTCTGTTTTGGGTAAAATAAACGGCGGAGATAAGGAGAATGGCAATTAGAAGGGCGAGGGCAGCTCGGAAAGTGGTTCGAATTGGGATTCCACAAGTGGCGTTGGGGATTAATTGGGGTTTCTTTGCCATTTTGAAGAACAGAGCAGAGAGGTGTGTATTGAAATTTGGGAGTTTTATTGATTATTAATGGTATGATGTTGAATCTTGGAGTTGGTAGGAAGTGGGTATCAACGAATTTGGCTTCCAGATAGGAAGCTTGGAGTAGAATTATTATTAGATGGAAATGGAAATGGATAGTGTTTCAATTCATGGTTGGGTGTATTCAAGTTTTAGTATAATCCATAGTTTATAACTAATTCACCTTTCGGTATGAAAACCAACATTGATTATATAATTTCGGATTCTTTAACGTAAAGAAACTCCAAAAACATTTCTCAAACAAACCCACAAAATAGAATCAAAAGATGTTCATATTTGGCAGCCTGTGCCCATCTTCCATCTTCCATCTTCTCCTCATTCCCCATTTCATAATCATTCCCATTTGACCAAAAAATAGAGTTACAGTTCAATCCTAATTCTAAGATTACTTTAAAATATTTTATATTTGTAATCCATATATATAATTTATGAAATTAATGTGAATATTTTTTAATAACTAAAAAAGAATAACCTGATCACCCATCCCAAAAATAGATGGTTGAATTGGGGTGTGAACTCTATTTGTGTTAGTAGTACATTTGCACATTGATGTGGTTGGTTATTCAGTTGGTGGATAGTATGCCCTACAAATTCTCTAATGTTTAAATAAAACTTTTAATGTCCTTCTCCGGCTCCATAAAATAAACACAGATTATATATATACTAAACTAATTATAAAAATTTATTTTGAAGCCAACTAGAGATTATGAAAAGTGGGTGAATGATTTAGGTTATGTTCATATAAAAACGCGAAGGTATTTTTCATTAATTTGATCGAAAAAAAATGGCCGAAGTATGGTTTGTTGGTTTGGTATTTTATTTAGTCGTAGTTTGGTTATGAATATAAAACATGCTTAATGAACAAATTAGTTGACTAAACACATTATAGCCCAAAAAAAAAATACAAGAAATTAGATAATTAAGATAAAATAAATTGGATGGGAGTTGGTTTTAAAAGTGAAATATTTTATTTTTTAAAAAAGGATGAAATTGGTTGAATATTAAAAAAAATAAATAATAATAATAATAATAAAAAAGCAGCACCCCCTCAAGTTGCACACCAACTTGCAGAACGCAGTCTTATTCAGCAATTCTTTCTTTAAAGAGAGAGAGAATAAAATTATATTTATTTATTTATTTATATGCAACTTGCATACTCCAATTTTCTTTTTTTAATTAAAAATAAATAAATAAAATGGAAATTGCTGAGTTGGCAGAAGAGACAGTTTCAAATTGTGGGTTTGTTCTTACCTAATTTCCCCCTCATCCATTCCATTCAAACCCCCAAATTAATAATAATAATAATAATAATATTTTAAAATTTAATTTTAACCACAAATATATATATAAAGAACATTATTTTTAATAATAATAAGATTTTCTGGCTTTTTAAATTTTAAATTCGAGAAAAAAAAAAAGATAAGAACAACAAAACAGAGTTGCAGCAGAATAAAGCTCGATGATAATTTGAATGAGGACGAGTTATTTGGGAGAGGCCGATTTGATGAAAGGTCAAGTTAGTCTTGATGGTGATTTGCTTCCATGGGGCCATGGAAAACTCTTACCCTACGCTACTGTATATTGGCCAAGGAGTATGATCGCCAAGTGGGAAATTTACAGAGAAGAGGAACTGCGGAACCTGAATTGCTACGAGATGCTCGTCCCTTGGGNAAAAAAAAAAAAAAAAAAAAAAAAAAAAGCGATTAGAAGACCGTTCACGGCGGCGCCGCTCGGTTACGGCCGGTTAAGTTCTCGGCGATCTGAGTCAGCGACTGGAGGTTACATCGAACGATGGTGTCGATGAACACGCACGTATCCTCCTCCGTATTTCCCGGCGGAATATCGACGACGTAGGATTCCACTACGACGGTGTCGTCTCCTTCCGGGTGGAGCGTCGTGACAGACCGGTAGTTAGCGAGGCGATGTTCGCCGCCGATGACGCTGAAGCTCATAATATGGCGTTCGTCGTCGAGAATCTCTAGCCGTTCGGTGCTGTTTGCTGCTGGAAGACCGGAAATGACGTGGACTTCACGGAGGCTACCGACGTTGCCGTCTCCAACGATGACGTGGCAACTCTTGACAAAGTGTTTGTACGCTTGTGGGTTGTCGAAACGGCGGACGACGGACCAGACAGTGGAGACAGGGGCAGCGATGTCTTGGACGACGGCAGAGCAGCACTGGTTAGAGGAGACCGCGTGGTTGTGATAACGCGCCACTGCTTCGGGGACTGTGGTAGCGCGTGAGGGAATCTTGCGCTTGAAAAACCCCGGGGGGGCGGTGGCGGAGGGAGCCGGCGTTACCCGGTGAGAGGCGGCGGAAGATTTAGGGGGATTGGGAGGCATTATACGGCGGAGGAGGGGTAGTGGGGGGATTTTTTTGTTCCGGTGGCGAATTTAAATAGAGATGAAATCGGAGGCGGCCGTAATGGTCAGACTTTGGTAGGCAAAATCGGAAGAAGTTTAAGCGAAGTTCATGAGAGGGGCAAGAGGGGCAACTTGGATGAAGGAAATGACGTAAATACCCTTCTTTTTATTTTGTTTGTTTGACTTCAACGGTGGATAAAGTTTAAATATATATATGTATGAATAATGTGGAAATAATTAAATAACGTTTCTGTAATATTATTATTTGTATATCAAGGGTGAATTAAAATTAGGGAGAGAAGAATAATCCTTTTTGGAAAAGAAAAAGAAAAAGAAAAAGGGAAAAGGACAAAAAAGTAATTTAGCAAATAATAATAAAAAAAAAGAAATAAAAGGTGCGCAAGAGGCATGACAACTGGTAATCAGAGTGCCAATTAGGCAATCAAGTTGCTGAATAAAGCGTAATCCAAAGGATAAGATCAACAAATTTTGTAATTATTTTTCTAATTATTATTAAACCCCTTAAAATGTCATAATTACTATATTATGATAAATAATAAATTAAATATTTTCTTCTCTTTAACAAAATATAATTTTCAAATTTTTATTATTACTCTCAAACATTTTATAAAAAAATTTAAAAATACTTTTAGTACAAAAAGAATTAATTTTTTTTAAGAGTATTACATGCATTTTACAATAAAAATATAATTTTTTTAGTTTAAAGTTATTTTTTAAACATTTTTTTTTTAAAAGTTCCACGATATTTTCCAAAATTGATAAGCGCCTACAATGCTGGAATTTGTAAAGCTAGAGGTCTTTCTAGAATCCTTGCAAAACGTTCACAGAAAAAGCTAACTTAACGGATTGATTCCAACCAAGAACTGGTTAGAAGATGAATGACTCTTAGATCGAACTTGGAATCTATGATGGTCACTCTTAGATACCAAGACGACTCACTCCAGAATTAGTTTAATCATGACTAATCCAATGAATTGATTTTTAACATCAAACCTAAAGCAAAGTTTGAAAAGGAATAACACCAAAAAGATATCACGAAAACATAAAGGTTTTGTTTTTATTAACCATTCATTTCAAACATGAATATTACATCCCTTTAAATAGGTCCAAAACATAACCCTAACATAATAAAGTTTACCCACCAACCACAAATCACTAATAAATGCTATTAAATACAAACGAAGAAAATAGGTATTCATAAATTGTTAGTTCAACTACTAAAGACAAGTCTTTTAATTACTTTCCAATGTCAGCCACTCCATTATCTTCTTGATTTGATATGGTAATGCTATAAAGATTTTTAGGTTCAAAAGTCTTTGTTTCAACTTGTATACTAGCTAGCTTTCGAAGATGCAATGTATAGGCCTCTTGAATCTTCTTAACCTTGCTTCTTGTAATCGGTCCTTCGGGTACATGCAGAGGGTCAACAGTTGAATTCATATTATCAGTTTTTGACCGTTTAAGGATGTTTTTTTAGAAATAACGATGATATATATATTTAAAAAAACAAAGGAATGATTTTGATAACTGTTGGTGGGAGCCAAAAATTTGAAAGGAAAGGTTTTAAAGGCATGTGAGTTATATAAATTGATAGATGGTAGTGGTTATAGGGTCATGCCCTTATTCTTGTTGTGTTTAAAGAGTAGGGACCATTCAACCATTGAAAATGCCCATCATCCTACCATGTCACATCAATCAAAAACTCCTTAAAACTTTCTTATTTTTTTTCCAATCTTAATTTTAAAATATTTCAACTTGTATTTAATGTATTCCAATTTTGAGGGAAGAAAATGGTCGAACAAACGCACGTGTGTGAGCAAAACCGAGTGGCTATAGGTAGGGCATGATCAGTATGGTCTAATCGAATCAAATTTTTTTCTACTCGTTTTGGCTTACTAAAAAAATGATGAAAAAAATCTAGAATTGAACGAAATCGAAATTCTGACTAGATAACATGTTTAGATGATTATAATATGTCCCTTGTGATGATATCTTCGTGCCTTATACAAGTACAATTAGAGGTTTCCTAACATCCCTTAATTATAACTTAGTTTAGTTATCAGGTTCAATTAGCGTTTTAGAAAGGTCTATGCTTTATTTGTGCTCTGTGGAGACATTTAGGGCAAATTCAGTTAGGAGTCACAAATCATCCCTTAATCGTGATCTTGTTTGGATGAGAGAAAGGAACCACGAAGGTAGACGAGAGTTGACTAGATTGAGGGTCGCTACCTCCTTTATGATGTTTAAGTTATGGGGCCTGTAGCGACCCTTTTTTTTTTTATTAAAAATATGGCTGCCATAACATGCATGACATGATGTTCAGAAAATTCTTTAAAAATGTTTCATAAACGATGTCATGGATTTATACGTTCATAATAAAACAATGTGATTTCAGATAACATAAAGAAGGAATTACAGCAATGTCCCGATCTAATCTAGGGACTTCAAAAGAACAAACAAGAGAGCAACTACCCTAACTTCGATCACATGGCCTTCATCGTGACATCGCCATCTGTGTAGGGGTGCTTACCTTTACTTGAAAAATAAGAGGGGCCTTGGGTTCCCGCTTTTTGGTTTAGGCATGGTTGTATGTGTAGTACTTCCCTATGTACAGCCCACGCATGCACACATGGACCCACTAGGCGGGCTCATATACGTAAACCTGGCTTGTCGGGCTAACACTCACTAACAGATTCGAGGTCGCCACGAAGGGAAGAGGCCTGCATAACGTCATGACAAACATAAATTTCATAAGGTAGGCACCGTACTAATCATAACAGAGAAGTATCTTGAACATATTTGACGCACAAAATGCATGAGGTCCCCATGGCTTAAAATCATGACATAAGTTTATGATACAATCAAATCTCCATTCAATTATAATATAATGAGTCTATGAATCATGCATATATAATTCGTGTAAACTCTTTCGTACATCACATAGCTTATATGGCATGGTGTATAGAGGTTTATGCATTATAGGTTATCAATATCATAAACATGATTATTCAACATGGTATAATCATATGATAACATAGATTATAAACATGGCATAACACAACATAGCAGAACATAATATAACATGGCATAATACAGTATAACGTAGCATTACATAGCATAACAATCATAATCATGACACGTGCAGGAGCCACAAGGCACTTGTCATCCTACATCATACAATTTGTCCAATCATGCTAACAATAGAACCACTTATTTGGTTAGACTAAATTGGAGTTATTAAATATTCTTTTGGCTGGCCCAATCTTTTTTTTTTATTTTTTAATCGAAGCCCAATCTAGTCTATGTGGAAACTCACGACATCAAGTTAGGGCATATTATACGATTCAACTCATCCAATGGTGTCAACTAAATAAACATTTGGCTAAAAAGCAACTGAATTGACCAAATAGAGGTCTCCGACCCCAATTATTTCTGGAAACGTAAAAACGGCTCCAAAATGGTCCAAAATGGTAGGAAAGGGTCCTGAAACTTCAAGTTGAGTCGCCTAAGCCGATAAAAGTGAGCTAAGCTATCAAGCCAAGCCGAAGAGCCGATTGTAGAAAGCTAACTAGGAACAAATTGAGAAGCTGAAACCAACTCGAGTCGGCTCGGCTCGTGGATCACAAAAAGGATGGTGGGTCAGCGTCAGATTATGAATGGGTTGGCGTCGGGTCAAAGCGTGTGTTTCGGGTTGAGTAAGTGGATTGGGAATGAAATGAACCATGTGATGATGAATGAGACTTGTAGAAGATCTAAACCGGAACGCTAAGAACCTTGAGAATGAACCATGTGCACGGATGAGCCAAATAGGGTTAAGAAAGGTGAACTTTGATTTCCTCACATAACTCTAAGTTAAGCTTAGGTGGATGGTATAAAATTAAGGTATAGCCTACAAAGAGTCTGTAACTTAAGAACGAATTCCTAATTATGAACATGAACAAACTGAATCAGCCAATAACATAAAACTTAAGTACGAACTAATAACCACGAGCAAACTACTTACTAAATATATTTATATTCATTCATATTACTTTATTCTTTTCAGGTGAATTTTGGATGGAGCGGTGACGTGAGGGCATACACAAGTTACAGAGCTATAAGGGTCAGACTAGATTGGTGTCTTGTATTTTCTTAAACTTTTATATATTTATAAACTCAATTGTCTACATGTGTCTGTTTTATTTATTTATTTTTTTTTTTTTTTGTCATTTTGTAAATTGTGTCTGGGCTCTATTTTAAGTTATTTGACTAATGTTTTATTTGAATTTCATCATGTTTTAAGTGTTTTAAATGTTTTAAATTGGGGAGTATTTTTAAATATTTTCTCAAAAAAGAAATGGTCGCCAATAATAGATAGACCGGGATGACATTGAATAAGGGCAATGATTTGTCTACTTTCATGAATTCGTTGTCCCAACAGTATGATCAAGTGTTACTCTTGTAAAAAAATATGGACACTATGTAGTAGAGTTCCACAAGAAGAAGCACGATGACAAGTAAAAGCTCACAGTCACGCATGATTAAGAGCCCGCACTAATGTTGGTTGAAAAGATGCCCAACCTATTGATGCTCAACAAAAAGAAGATTATGGCGAACCTTCTCACAAAAGGAGAAGACCAAGTGAGACCAACATGTGATACCTTGACAACGGAGCAAGCAACCACATGACCGGAGATCGAAAAAAGTTCAAGGAGCTTGATGAGAAGCTCATTGAAAATATGAAGTTTGGCGATGGATCAATTGTACCAATCCAAGGCAAAGGATCCATATTTTTCTAGTGACCAAGGTATACAATGTCCCAAACATGAAGAGTACTTGGTTAGATGACGGAAGAAGAAAGTAGAGTGGAGTTAGCTGGTCGTTCTTCAAAATATTCGACAGAAATGGAGCATTGTTGATGAGGGTAAAACGGTCACATAACCGCCTGTACAAGATACTATTGGAGACTAGTCAATCCACCTCTCTATTGACGGCACTCGCAGACCCAACTTGGCTATGACATGCAAGACTTGGGCACGTGAACTCAAAATGATGGGAGAAAAGAAGATGACTACAGGGCTACCCAAAATCATACACCCAAACAAGCTATGTGAGAGTTGTCTAGTCTCCAAAGAAGAAAGATTGTTGTTCCCAACTCAAACAAGCTTCTGTGTTGACCAACCACTGCAATTGCTTCATGAAAATTTGTGTGGCTCGATTACCCAATCATCGATTGCTGGTAACAAGTACTCTTACTTATTGACGATTATAGTCGTTGGATGTGGGTGTTCATGCATAAAGAAAAAGGATAGGCATTATGTGCGTTCAAGACGTTCAAAAGACTAGTTGAAAATGGCTTGAATCACGAGCTAAAAACCTTGCGCACCACGAGGTGGCGAGTTCTTATCCCATTACTTCTCAAAGTTTTGCGAAGAAGAAAGTATCAAACGTCAACTCACGACACCGCACTCCACAACAAAATGATGTGGTCTAACAGAGGAGAAGTGCATTTAATTTTTTACTATTACATTAAAAAAAAAAAAAACGAAGTTATAATGGAAACGTAGAATCTCACATATTGCAGAATAATATAAAGGTAACATTATTACCATATTTCTGTATTCTCCCAATAGAGATAACCCGTCGAAATTTTGATGGTGATCCATTGATATGCTTATGATTTATCAACAACATTCATCATTGGACTCATTTCAATTGTTGGACGAGAGTTGATTCAATAATGGAAAACAAAATCTAATTGATTTTTGTTCTTGCTTTCATCCCAACCATTTTGGGTCGTAATGCTACAATGGGTGAAATTGTTGTTGATGGAACCACAACGATAGCAGAAACGGATGAGAATTTCATTTGCTTAACTTTGGACATTTGGCCTCATGACGAGTGTCGTTGGCCCAAACTTTGTGTTTGGGATGGTCATGCATCTATACTCAATTTAGTGAGGATTCACGAAATCAAAAGGAGAAAAAAAAAATGCAGCTTAGAGTATTCTATTAATCAACTCTATCTTCAATTTTTTTTACGGGACTTAACTCTTCCTATCCTCGACAAAGCAGCCTAACAATGCATAATTGTTTCTTCCTTTAGGAGGTACTTTACAAGACAAATTGATTTATAACGTTGGAGTCGACGTCAAGGGAACCTGTCACCCATTTCAAGCAAACAAAGGTTCCTTGTTTGACTTCTCCGTGGGATGTTTGTACATGGAAAGGTGAGATGATTTGAACAACTTTTCCAACAATATATGGTAGGATGTTTTTTTTTTTTTTTTTTTTTTTTTNTATTATACTAAATATATATATTTTTAATATAAAAGGGCGATGGTGACTTTTTTCCTCTCTTAATTCAATACGCGATAGAAAATAATTATCAAATAAATTCATGGGAGCTTGGTAAGTTAAATCATACTAGACGTCAATTAATCTTGGTTGAGTTAATGCTTTAGTTCATGCTTACGGAGGCATACGCCACTACACAAGCAATGAACTGGTTGGACTTAATAGCGTTGGTGCAAGTGTTACAGCTTCATAGTATGCAGAAGACATTATCAAACTTCGAGAAATCATAGATCGTTTGTATAATAAATCTCAACAAAAACCTATGATTGTAGCACCTGGTGCATTCTTTGATGAGAAATTGTATGAGGAATTTCTTAGAAAAACGGGACCAGGAGGTGTCAATGTTCTCACTCATCATATATATAACATGGGTGCAGGTTTGGCTGCAAACTTACTACAAGTATTGAGAGCGTTTTTTTGGTTTGTAGGTGATGACCCCAAATTGATTTATAGGTTCGTTAATCAACATACCTTTCTTAAGTATCGAACACATTTGAACATCTTGAGAACGTAATTCAAAAGAATTCCCCTTGGGCTACCACTTGGGTTGGAGAAGCTGGTGGAGCTTATCAGGGTGGCAGTCCTCGTCGTTCCTATACATTTATCAATAGTTTTTGGTAATCAAATCTATTTCGAATTTTTTTCCCCTTGATTTGATTTGTATCCATTTAAATATGAAGAAAAGAACAATGCTGAGTACTTACAGAATGAATTGAATGCATTAGGTACTTGGATCAGCTCGGGATGGCTTCAATGTACAATACAAAAGTATATTGCAGACAGACTTTGATGGGTAGATTCTACGGTGTCATCAAATCCTCAACTTTACTTCCTATGCCAGATTACTATGGGTACCCCTTTCTAATTTATAAAAATTATATCTCGTTCTTCTCCTGTCTTCAAATCATCTTTAAACAAATTCTTACTTCATTTGATATTTTTTCTTTTTTTGATTAGTGCACTTCTCTTTCATCGACTTATGAGACCTCGTGCTCTCAAAATTGACAATAATGTCTCTTCTGACCTTCGTAGCTATGCTCATTGCTCGAGAGGAAGAGTAAGAAGTCCTTTTTAGATTTAAATAAATTAAAATTTTATTTGATACCATTTATTGATCTTAATTTATCATTTCATATAGTCTGGTGTAATCTTGCTTTTCATCAATTTCAGCAATGCAACCGACTTTATAATTGACGTTGAAAATAACATCAACGGAGTTTAAGTAAGAGAAAAGCTTCCAAAGGTCAAAGAATGAGTATAGATTCACCAACATAGGAATATCATTCGACTCCAAAAGATGGTTTACTTAGAAGTTCCACAATCCTTTTAAATGGTAATCCATTGGAGACTACGAAAGAGGGAGACATACAAAATCTGGTACCTGTCTACCGTCAGAGTAACAATTCTATACATATTGCTAGTTGGTCCATTGCTTTCATTGTCATCCCTCACTTTGTAGCTCCAGCATGCAACTGATTTTGTTGCCGCTCATTTCTTTTAAGCCTACTCTTTTTGTGCTTTCAAGTCCGTAAGCAACTAATTATATGTAGGGTACAAAAAAAAGTCGTATAACGTCAAAAATAATTTTTTCAAAGAAAAAACATATTATTGAATGCATCTTGTATTTTTGTCGTTCTCATTATTTTTATTTTATATATATATCATATTGACAATCTGATGTATCCAAATCTTAAGTTTTGACGTTAAATTCTTATATGATATAAGATTTATCCAAAATTAGTGTTACACACCACCATTCTTATATGATGGAATTTTTCATTTTTTTTTTTAAGTTTTATTGAGGATTTGGTAGATGAGAAAAATACTTAGAAAATTATAAGGAAACAAGAAAAATATTTTTAAAATGATAAAAAATTTAAAGATTGTCGAAGTCAACCAGCAATGAATTGAGAAAGATCGAGCGTTGAATCATTCATTTCCGCCAAGAATCATCCAAGAACTCGAGGTAAGTTCATGGGTAATTGGTCTTGGGTTATTCTATTTGAAAATTCGAGAGTTGTAAATGTCTTTAGGAACTGATTCCTAAGTATGTTGTTTTAGGCGAGGAAACATCTCAGATTTCTTATTCCGATTTGGTGGAAAACGCGTCGAAATCGAAGTTCTTGGAGATTTCAAAACTCAATAAGGACTTTTAGTTTTTTGAAAGTTTGAATGAGTTTATTAGTTTGTGTTGGGCTAAAATTTACTTTCGAAGCACTGGATATGTGGTCTACAATTTTCGTGAAGAAGCCTAATCATTTCATATTATGAATTAGATGATATCAAAATCGAAAAAAGAAAGTTTGAAAATTAAAAAAACGAAAAAGATTCACTAGATTCAGGGCTTGTGCAGGCGGACAACGAATAAGTTGCGAGCACGTGTCAAGCAATTGGCCGAAGAACGCGTATGAATCAACCAAAGACATGTATCGTGTTAGGTTATTGCAATAACCATAGGTTTTAATAAAAAATTAAAAAAAAAAACTCAGCACAGTCGCCAGAAAACGCGAGAATTTCGGCGCATCCTCAATCGAGACCACGCCCCCTCACTCTCGACACCGCTCCTACATGCTCCTTCAACTAGACACCTGCAAGGAAAACATCAAGACAGAAAATAATAGAGAAACGCAAGCTAGAGAGAGGAAACCGAGAACATTCTAGCAAGGCAAAACCCACAAAAACCGACATTGAAACACTTGGTTTACGACACGAAAAAGACCACCGACGATCCCACATGCATGAGAGGTAAGCTTTATAAGCTGTAATAACGTGGTGTGTCATCATAATCTAGATTCAATTTGTGGGTTTTGAGAGGCTCATGGATCTGTCGTTTTAGACCTCTAAAAGTCCCAAAACTTTGTGGAAAATTAGCAAAGAGCTCAGACGTGGAAAGGAGAAAGAAGGAAATCGAAAAATCGCACTAGAAACTAGGTGAAGAAGACGAGTCCATCGAGCCATACCCAAACCAGTTGACGTTCTTTTTCATAATGTATTACATTTTTGAGTAAGTTAATGTAATTTCTACAAAGTATCTTGTAATCTGTTTACTGCAAAGAGTTGTGTTCGACATTAGTGTAAACTGAGACTCCATTACTCCAAACATTCGTCATTTCTCAATCTAAACCCTTCACTCTCATATCTATAATTTTATTTTCTAAAGGATAACATGGAATTCAAAAGATAGTATTGAGTGTAAGTTGTAGTAACCTCTTTCTTCAGTGCTCCTAATGAGTGAAGTGGTTTAAATGGTTGCATGCACCTTCTAATTGTTGTGATTGTGGAGGTGTTGGAACAATGTCTTTGAGGCTTCATAAGTGGACCAGGCAATGGCAGCAGCAGGCGCATGGAACAGCATCCTTGGAATCCACCCTCTCATCAACCCGCTCTTCCCATCCTTCTCCACCACATGCCTAACCACAGATCTTATTGAACTGCTTGAAAATCTGTCGCACCCACACACTCCCTGTTTTGTACACTAAAACCATTGCCTTACCCATACTAAAACAGAGGACCCCTCTCGAGGCCAACAAGAGACACAACCACACATTACCTGGCACTGCAGCCGAGTTTTCACTACGTCTAATGGCGTTGTAAGACCAGCAGCAAGAGACCCAGCAGCCGCACCAGCCGTAGCATGAACAACCAACCCCTCCCCGCCATCGCTTCCCGGCGAGCCCTCCTTCAAACCCCTTTTCACTGCTTCATAAATGGAAAAATGGGCAGCCGTGTACGGGGCATTCATCAAAACAGTAGTCCAATAAGAAGCATAGAACGCCCCAATTCCTTCCTCAACCAAAATCCTCCTCGCACAGTCCCTCACTCCCTTATAAGGACTGCTCTTCAATTGCAGCCTCTGTTTCACCACATCCATCGGCGTCAACGCGGCGTCGCTCGCCACAGTTGCACAGACTCCAGAAATGGCGTGGGCTAATGGGTTGTTGGGATTCCCAATTGAAAATCTTTGTTTGCAGAATTCGTATACAGAGAAGTATACGGCGTGTGCAGGTCCTGCTCCGAGACCCATTGCTCCGATTCCACGGTAGAGCCCGGCTGGACCTTCCGATTTGAGAATCGAAGCGAGTGCTTGTCGGAGGGTGGATGATCCGGCAAGGGCTTGGATTCGGGTCTTGAGTGTGTCCACTGGAAACATGGCCATGTGCTCGACAGACCCTGAAATTGATCCGGCGATCATGAACTGCCAGAAGGACAGGCCGTCGCGGGTGGGCGGGATTACTGAAATTTCGGGGCGATAATCTGGAGAGTGCGTGACGGTTGTTGTCATGGTAGATTGAAATTGGCATTAACAGGGGATTGAAACAAATGGGCACAGAGCATGTTTTATCTTTTAAACTAGAAAGATGCGGAGTTCATTCCTGTTGATTCAAAGCTTGTTCATCTTTGTTCAACCAATTTGTAGGGAATAATTGTGGGGTTATGTCAAAAAAGATGAATGAGACGAGGTTGTAGGTTGAACTGGGTGTTAATCTTATCCTTAATTATCTGGAGAGAATCAGATTAGTCTTTTGGTTGTGCAACTTCTAGTGTTTATTTGTGGAGATTCTTCTTTTCTCGAGTTTATACTATGTCGGTACGATTCGAAATTTTGACGTTTTAGTTAAGAATATAGTCTTAGGCTGAGTTATACTAAATTTGTATCGTCTCTTTTGTTTTTTTTTTTTCATCTTCTCTCGAGTTTCACACACGTGGTTAAGATAGGAAACTATGACATTTCGATTAAAAAAATATGTTTTAACTAGTTGAATTATGTTAGGTGTATTCTTACCCTAACTTTAGATTTGTTTATTTGGAAATGAACAATAAGATTTTATCACCACTTTTTTCTTTTTTTAAGTCAACTTTTACAGCTTTAAGAACCTAAAAAATACCAATAAGAAAGTTCGTAGGCATCTTTCTTTATAAGAAAGTTAGGTTTAAAAGATTCTCGAGAACCGTTAGGACAATAAAACTTGTATTGTTTACTTCAAATCTAAGCTCGTGTTACTTTTTTTTTCGTTCATATTCAGATTTAAGCACGGTTTCGTTTTCTTCTCTAACCGATATGAGATCTCATAATCCACCCCTTTTGAGGGCCCAAGCATCTCATCCCGCTGGCACACTGCTCAATGTTTGGCTTTGATACCATTTGTAACCGTCCAAACCCACTCCTAGTCGATATTATCTTATTTGAACTTTCTGTTAAGGTTTTTAAAAGGCGTTTGCTAGGGAGAGATTTCTCCATACCCTTATAAACAATACTTCGTTTCTCTCTACAACTGAGATGAAATCTCACCGTTTAAAATTATTGAGCATCAAAGATAAATGAATCATAAGTTTACAATTATCCTGAAAAGGGTTGTGTTATTAAATATAACGTATAAAAATAGGTTTGGATCCAAGCTCTTCTCATCATCTCATAGAAACATAGGAAACACATGAATCAAAGAAGAGGATGAAAAATTTTGTCTTCAATATGCGGTGGTGGTGTGTGGTAGTGTTCTCTCAATACGTGTGTGTATATATATCGATACTTCTGTTTCTTTTCATCAAAAGGCTTCTTTTGTCTCTGTAATGAACCTACTCCACCGTCTATAACCACAACTCCATAACTTATTAGATTATTAGAAGTGATCATCATAGCATAAACTATATCTCTTCTCTCAACTTCATCGTTTAGAGTCAGATTTAAAAGGCTTCAATTCGACTAAATTTGGTTTTGTTTTACTTAACCAGCAAGAAAGTATAGAGCCTTCGTATAGCTCGAGCAAGTAATAGAGATGAAGATGAGACTACTGGGAAGATAAGAATGTAGGTGTAACAGTCCAAGCCTACCGCTAACTGATATTGTCCTCTTTGGGTTTTCCCTCTCGACTTCTCCTCAAAGTTTTTAAAGGTTTCCACACCACCATAAAGAATATTTTGTTCTCCTCTCCCATTTTACGTGGGATCTCACAGCATCCCGAAGTGAGTTTGCTTAATTTGACGTCTCACCAACTGGCGGCTGCCCCCATGGATGATGGAATGGAAGTTTGAGTGATTGGCATATGAGTTTTAAGGTTTGGTGAACTCAAAGTCAGCCTCCAATGGGAACGAGAAAGAAAAAGAAAAGAATGGTAAGAAACACAAACTTCAAAAACATTTCCCATTTTTAAGGTTAGGTTAGGTTAGGGGCAGACATGAAATGATGGATTGAATCACCCATTTGCCCTTCCCATTACCTTCAAATATCCCATCAACTTCCATCACTGCCCCCATCTTTGTGGGGGTGGATTCGATTAGGGGCAAAATCGTCATTCATCTTGAGACCTTCTCCAAACTTAACGTAATTCGATTAGGGGCAAAATGGTCATTCATCTTGAGACCCATCCCTTAACGCAACCTTTCCAATCTCATTCAAGCCTTCTAATGCGATCTTGTCTATTTATAATTGTGTGTACTTCTCAAGCTCTTCACTATATCTGATATGAACCAAGAGACGTCAATCATATAATATACTTCCATAGAGATGTATGTGAAGAAAATATTGTTGCAATTATCAAAAGATATTTCAATTCATGCCACATTTAAGAAGAATGAAGTTTCATGTTATAAATTTTGGGTGGATTATAATTTAGAGTAATTTAGAGTTTTGTATTTCATTAATGTATTTTAAGACTTTGTATGAATGTTACGCCTCTTGGAATGTCTTTAATAGTTTCATTTTGAAACTATATAAAGCTATGTATGTTGTATTTGTAAGTAGACTTGAAAAATACAGTAAAAGAAGAATTTGTGCTCTTTTTTAGCTAATGACTAAGTTTCTTTGCAATTCTACGTAGTTTAGGTTGCACGTAGAATCATTCAAGCTCGACATGATCAATTTTGCTTGTGGAGTGATTCGAATCTGAATCAAGTGTTCTTGCCTTGAGATATTTGATCAACAAGAATCGACGTGATCGATCTTACTTGTGGAGTGATTCTCGAATCTCAAACAATGTTCTTGCCTTGAGATATTCAATCAACAAGGTAATCTAAATCTTACTCTCCTCGTGGTGATTTCCACATATCAACATCTCCCCCTCTTCTAATTCTCGACATGTCATTACTTATATAAAAAATTATTAAATTTCTGTTATTTAGAGATGTCTACGAGATAAGGTAGAGACAGTGAAACTTTTTTCATCTCTATTCTCACGAAACCTTACATTTATTATTGGAAGGATCGGGAAAGAGATTCTCCATTTAAGGACGTGCAATGATACGATTTTCCGTAAGAATTTTCTTTTGCATATTTGAAAATAATTATTTTGAAGAAACTTTTTAATACATGATTTCCATTACTCACCCAATACAAATGGAACGCAAACTTAAATTTAACAAACACTCATATGAACTATGAACAATGAACAATGAACGCATTGGAACAGTTCATTCATGGATAATGGAGTGTATCAGAATCGCAGCTTCATCTGTTGTGGTCACTGCATCCCCTGTTTCATTCATCACAAACCCAAACAACTCAGATTCAAATTAACACATTCAAAATCTTTACCTTATAAACATACCCACCTTGAAGTGAAGCAGGCAAGTGGGACACAATGTTATCTATAATGCCACCGCCACCGCCGCCGCTGCCGCTTTTGTCAGTTTCCCCTTCCCCTGTTTTCTCACAATCCACAACATTGCTTACTTCTTTCCCTTCCTCTGCATTCACCATGTTTGAAATCAAATTCTTCAGAAACCCACTTTTCTTCTCTTCTTCTTCTTCCTCTTCCTCTTCCTCTTCCTCTTCTTCTTCACATACTCTGTTCGACATGAAATTCTTCAGAAACCCATTGGCTTTTCCTTGCTCTGTTTTTTCTTCACTCACAACCCCACTTTCCTTTTCCACTTCTCCTTTCTTCTCTTCACTTCCTTCAGTAGACACCATGTTCGAAATGAAATTCCTCAGAAACCCACCTGCCTTTTCCTCTTCTTCTTCACCTCCGCGTTGCTGGGTGAGGTTCTGAGACAGTTCCTCTGTTTTTCCCTCCTCCATCTTCGAATCTCTTTTGCTGTTTCGATTAGGTATCGATCAAATTATGGAACTTTCTTGTTTATATAACCAGAAAGTTGCAGAGGAATGGACGAGCGTCTCGTTGCAAGTGATGATTAAACAAAAGGAGGCTCTTTTCAGGTTACACGTATTTGGTAAAATTCTGTCGGATGGGGAATTGCTTTTAGCGAATAGTAATTTGACGCGTGGATATTTATGAAATACTTAAATTTAAGGTCGGTGGGAATTTTATTATAAAATATTTATCGGGTTGTGTGCCGGGTCGGATATGTCGGAGTTCGTGGGCCTTCCCAATTTAACCCATATGTTTGGGTCGGGAAAACTCCAATATTTATGGCCTCATACATTTAAACCACTTTTGATTTTTTTTAATTAATAAAAAAAATTAAAAATTCAAGAATTATTACATGCTGTTGGATGATGAAAGTATGGCGTAGGCTAATTTAGGGAATGATTATGAGTTTATAAACCAAGAATACTCTTTTCATTGGTATGAGACATTTTAGGAAGCTCAAAGCAAAGTCATGAGAATTTATGCTCAAAATAGACACTATTATACCATGGTAGAGAGTCGTGTTCATATAACCATTTGTCTTTACTATAGGACAAATATCCTTTATTTTTTAAGGTTTCAAATTTTTTTTTTTAAGACGGAGATACTTTAAAATGGGTTCTAATTTAATATTAAGTGTGTGGAACAATACCACATTTGTATTAAACTTTCACGTAGGGTTTATTCCAACGTAAAATGCTCACCAAAGACGATTCATTTGTTTTTTCTTTCATAAGGCCAAAAATCGGTTTCAAATTATTTTTTGGTCTCTATAAACAAAAAAAAGTTGTTCTTTTAGGATTATGATTCAATTCGGGTTCAGAAAAATGAACCCAATCCTACCCGAAATACTAATCTAACCCAACCCTTATAGTTCGGGTTGCGTTGGTCCGGGTTGTCAAAAAAATAAAAATAAAAAGATAATGTAACCCTAATACAAAGTTGGGGTATCTATATAGTCTACAACTTTTAAAAAGTTTTCAGAAAAAAAACAATAAACTTCGTGTATATCTTATAATTTTTTTTTTCTTTTGTTTTAGTGGAAAAATTCGTTCTTATTTTGGAAGCTAAGTATCTAATGCAATGTTATTTTTTAAAAAAATAAATATCCTTAAAGTCTTGTTGCATCACGAAAGGGTGTAAAAGAGAAAATTCTCGAATTACTAGTAATAAGTAGGATCAATCTTGTTATAACAGTTCAAGTTCAAGCCCACCGCTGACAAATATTGGCCGTTTTAGCCCGTTACATATCTCTATCAACTTCACGGTTTAAAAACGCATCTATTAAGGAGATGTTTATACACAATTATATGGAATTCTCTGTTCATTCGTTCCCCTCTCCAATTAATATGAGATCTCACAATCCACTCTCTTGGGAGCCCGGTGTCCTCGCTGACATACCATTCGGTGCTTGATTTTGATACTAATATTGTCTGTTTTAACCTGTTACATATCGCCGTCAGCTTCACGATTATAAAATGCGTTTATACCTTATAAACAAAAATATAATTTAACCTATTGATTGGAATGGATATGTTTGGATAATGTAACTTTTATGGTTCGTTGTTGTTATTCCAAAATAATAAATTAAAAGAAAAACACAAGTGGGTAAAGAAAGGAAAAGCAAAGTAAAAATAAATTGAAAAAGAGAGAGTCCAACGACACCGAAGGCTCCAACTGACAACGACACTGTCGTCAGATATTATTGATATAAAAACAGCAGAGCTGATATCAATCAAAATCTTGTTCCGGCATGATCCGCAATTGAGTCGCCTCATAATGGGTCGCCTTAGCCGATGGGACGCCCCCGCCGTGACGGCTCTGTTGATGTTGCTGTTGTTATCGCCGTCGCCATCGGCGTCGGGAAAAGTAACAGTGTCGGTGTATTACGAAGCCCTGTGCCCTTTCTGTGCGAACTTCATAGTGTACCATTTGGTGAAGCTTTTTGAAAACGGACTCATCTCCGCCGTCAATCTCCGCATGATCCCTTGGGGCAACGCCTGGATCCAACCCGACGGCGCCTTCTCTTGCCAGGTATGCCTCCCATTCCTTGATTTTGATGTTTTTCACTGATTCTGATTTGGTGCTGTTTGGGTGCAGCATGGACCAGATGAATGTATGTTGAACGCCATTGAAGCGTGCACAATTTCAATTTACCCTGATACAGTAAAACTCTCTTAATTTTGTTCAAATCTAATGGTAACTATCTTGAGAAGATGAATAAAATCTGTGTTTTTGGTGTGTAAAAGGAAAAACATTTCAGATTCATCCATTGTGTTGAGGGATTTACAGTGCAAAACAGACACAATGAATGGACTAAGTGTTTTGACATTGCTCAGTTGAGTGCTATACCCATAGATTGCTACAGAAATGGCCATGGAAAACTGGTAATGCTGCTTTCTTCTTCTCCATCTTCTCTCTGTTTCTTGACTCTGATAATGGAAGCCATTGAAATGCAGCTTGAACAAAGCTATGCTTATGAAACAACTCAACTCAACCCGCCTCACCAATTTGTTCCATGGGTTATTGTCAATGATAAGCCTCTCCAAGAGGTCGGTCAGCCTCGACTCGACTTGAGCCAGTTTGAATCATTGTTCTTTCTTTGCCGTCATTCTCTGAAATGAACCTGTTTTCTTTTGTCTGAATCAGGACTACCAAAACTTCATGGCATATGTCTGCAAAGCTTACAACGGCAGTCCTGCACCAGATGCTTGCAGGTCTATAATGCTCGACGACCGCCATTACCTGCAGAGTGACAATGTTGGCAGTCAAGTTTGCTACGTAACTCCGCCAAGAAACGCGACATCTTAAACGCTGGCAAGGAGAGGTCTCAAGATCAAACCAGTCAGAAATATGGATACTAGTTTCTGTTTCAAAATAACAGTACAAGAAGAAAACTATAGAGTATAACTATTTAGTTTCAGAGTTATGATAAGATGATGCTAATGTTTGTATGTTGATGTAATGTCGGATCGCTCGGATAGACCGAAGTTTGGAACTTAGTTAAAATGGTCAATGTCTGATGTTTTCCTCATACCAAAAACTAGCAAACTATCACTCTCTATGTACTAAAAATTGCACACTTCTTCAACATGATTGGCCAATTCAACTATTAATGCTCTACAAAAGATTAGGGGAAAGCATAGAACCTGATATTCTGAACTCCATCTTACGAAACATACTGAAACTGAATCTGATATCATGATTCTGATGATGGCTAGATCTCGTCTTTCTTGGTTGCTGCTTGTTCAACAAATGAGTATTATCACCGTAAAATATCGTCTCAGAACTACAGCATAATTAGATACAATGACATCCTGTGATAGTAAAATAGTATCATAATCAAACTAATTTAAACTGCCATATGAGATGAGTGGAATGAATACAAGTTCAGTTGGCTCCCTTGAGAACCAATTATCGTGGAAATGAGCAACATTTCATGGAATGGCGTCTAGAATAGATAGGCATTCTTTTCATAAAAAATCTTCAAGAACGAAGGAGATGTGATTTACAATAAGTTATCACAAACAATACAGTACTTTAGAAATCATTGCTTTAAAAAATGGTACTATGGGGAATTAATCATATTCCAAATGTCATTGCATATATCAAAAGAAGACATCTTAGTCGGATCCAATTCAAACTTCTGCACAACCCGTTTATTTCTATCCACAATATCTGTAGTTGATTAACGTTAAGGTAAAGTAATAGCCAGAGAATATATGTATAACAGAAGAGTACAAACTCAGATGAAGGATACGGCCAGATATTTTGGAGTGATCATCCATGTTTGGAATGATATCAGTGACAGATGCATACATTGAAAGCTTCCTCCTGTAAGAAGAACAAAAATGTGTATCAATTTGGAAGATATAGAATTGTCTGGTTAATGTCAACTAAAGATTACCGAGATTCGACTTATCAAGTATCAACCAGTTTAAATAAGCTCATAGTATAGAAGAACATGGTAATTGTAACCATTGTAAATCCAGTTCCTGATGTTATTGTCTAATCCACCTCCATCTACACAAGAAACTGGTGTGGAGGCATTAACAAATCTCAAATACCCTGAAGAGAAATTTCTTGTTCTCAGCACAGGACACAAATTCAAATGCAGAGGCAGATCTAAGTTACTTCTGAAGTCTTAGAAGATTGCTGGGGGAGAAGTCCCACATCGACTAATTAAAGGGTTGATCATGAGTTTATAGGTAAGGAATACATGCTCAAGGTGGACAATACATACCACTGTAGAGAGTCGTGATTCCTGACATGGTATCAAAGTCATGTCCTTAACTTAGCCATGTCAATAGAATCCTCAAATGTCAAACAAAGAAGTTGTGAGCATTGAACACGTAGTCAAAAGTGACTCAAGTGTCGAATAAAGGGTGTACTTTGTTCGAGGGCTCCAAAGGAGTCTAGCCTCAATTAAGAGGAGGTTGTTCAAGGGTTCCATAGATCTCAGGGAGGCTCTTTGGTGTACTTTGTTCGAGGGGAGGATTGTTGAAGATTTTGTTGGGAGAGGAGTCCCACATTGGCTAATTAAGGAGTTGATCATGAATTTATAAGTAAGGAATACATCTTCATTGGTATGAAGCCTTTTGGGGAAGCCAAAAGCAAAGCCATGAGAGCTTATACTCAAAGTGGACAATATCATAGTATTGTAGAGAGTCGTGATTCCTAACAAGAAGAACACTAATATGCATAAGAAGAACACTAATATGCATAAAGATTATGGTTGTCAGATAATACTTAGAACTGCATATTAATAAAATAGACACAAATTTTACAGGAATTAGTTCATGCTACTAAATTAACAGTCATATCTTCACTATAGAAATTAGATATATACTCACTGCGCCCTAAGTTCTTGTTGTTCAAGTTTCTTCGTTGCCTGCTTCCTTTCTTGAACCGAAATCCTTTGTCGGTCTAGCTCATTAATCTGATTGGTGACAAGTGTGTTGAAGAAAATCATTCAAATACATTAGGGAGAAAGAATCATATCTCAAATTTAACTCATAAATTTAATTATATACTCATCTAATCTCCTCCATGAGCAAATGTTCTTCCCTAACTTCCTCTTCGATCTCCTTTTCAAGAATATCCATTTCATCGTCTGCAACAGTTCTCGCTTTCGCCTCCTCTGTTTTCACCCGGCATTCCTCGATTTTCTTCTCATAATCTGAATCAATTAACAACTCGTTAAACAAATTATACGGAACCAACTCTCACAATTCGTTCACCCCAAAAAAAAAACCCAAAATCACTAACCGCGAAACGATTACGAATTTAACCTATTTTTCGAGAGAGAGAGAGAGAGAGAGAGAGAGAGAAAATAGACCTTGAACTGAGCTGTGAACATTACGGGAATCATCGTGACAAGAAGATTGAAGGGCGTTGAACTGTTGGAGACATTGATTCAAGGTTTGAACGTCGTTTTGGTCCTTCAATAAAGCCACCAGATCGTCGCCATAAGATAAGAGGTCCTCGATGTTCATCTTTCCGGAGAAATCCCCCATATTCCTCTAAATCAACAACGAACCAACAACGAGATTGGAGAGAAGAGTGATGTGATGATACAAATTTAAAATCTACCTCTCATTTTGTTTTTTTCCAGGAACTTCATTAATTTCATTTGAGATTGTGTTTTTATTCATTAAGATTTTTTTTTTTTTTTTTTTTTTTTTTTTTTTTTTTTTTTTTTTTTTTTTTTTNTTTTTTTTTTTAAGATTCAAATTAATATATTAGTATAATATGTGTTTAAATTAACATTTAACATGTTAAATATTAAAAAATATGTGTATTTTATGTATTAAAGTATATATATTTAAAATTAAAATGAGATTCAAATTGATTTTTGGCTTAAATATTACTTGAATAAAATATAAATTTAAATATATAGTTATTAAAATGATAAAAGTAAATTCACCATGAAGTCTAGAAATGAAATACTATTATCTTAGACATGTGTTGTGGTCTTGACTTGCAATGTTGTTGTCAGCCGTACAGGAGTGATTTGCTTTTACCTGAAAAAAAAAGTAACACACGACTTGATTATTTTAAAAAAATACTTGTAAGTGACCTCACTATTAGGATCAGGGAATATAAACACATACAACTTATGTTTAGGGACCTATCGTTAAAACCATTCTAGAGATAACCTCGAGTCTAGACAAAATTTGATGTGTATTACTTCCTTACTTACGATCCACACGTGCGAGCGTTAGTCCACCATGCGGTTTGCACCCCCTAAGCTCATCATAGTTGGGCTAGTTGTCCATAGCCGGATGTTCGAAGGTCAATAAACCCTCAAATATCATGCACATCATCCTCATCATCATAGTGTATGCGTCCACACTCGAATATCATGCACATCATCATCATCCTAGGGGACTCTCTGAAAACTCTTGTTTGGTAGCTAGCCTCCCTCAAAGTCTTACCTATTTACAAGTCACCATCTCACTATCTCTCCAGTGGTCTTCAACATCACGTTGTCTAGGAGTTCAAACTTTGTCTGAGCCTGCTTCACAAGTATGGTGTCACACTCCTGTGTGAGACTGGAGTTCTACCCTTTGTAATCCAATTAACCTAAACAAGGGTCGGTTCTTACTAACACCCATCTATTTTCTCTTTTATATTTAATATATCTAATATATTAAATATTAATTTGAACCCTTTAATTAAATTAAATTTTTTTAGTGTTACTGTGAGCTTAATTTACAGATTATAAGCCCTAATGATATAAATTAATTAATTAAACTCTTTAATTAATCAATTTTTATTTATTAACTAAACGTGACTCCACCATAGACAAGTTATGTCCAATTATATAATCATTACAAGTAAGTCAATCCTTCCCGAGTTGTTCATAATTATAGGTAGGTTAAAAGTCTGTTTTACCCCTATAATTACATCCTTCACATTATGTACCATGATTCTCTAATAAACAATTGGTTTATGATCAAATCATAAATCAAATCCTGGTCGGCCAATGAGAGAGTGGGGCCCATTGTTCAAAGTAGAAGAACTCATCTCCTTTCCTTATATAGAAATGAGTAAATTTCATCTCATGCTGTTATGTTCCCAATTCCCTATTTGTTAAGTCCCAATATAAATATGATAGACATATTGAATTTGCAAAGAGAGTCATTCTCACCCATGAAAATTAAAGAACAAGCCCCTACACATAGGAGTTCATAACTCACTCAAAATTAAGATCGAGTCGCATATGATCATCATGTGAAATATTAATCTTCTTCAATAGCAGATCTATAAGGAGAGATTAAATATTTCTTGGTCAAGCATTATAAAAAATCATTGTATAGGCTACTCTCACTTACATGTCTCCAAATGAACGAGTTGGATCAAATCATTTTTAACTATTACAAAGTGTGTTGTATCAATAGTGTTACCCAGACAAGGCACCCAACCTTATCCATATACTATAGACCCTCTTGGTTATTGCTGAACACAATTCTCTTATAAGTTCGCATATGGTTCAAGATTACATTAATAACCTTAGATTTTTATTATTGTAAATAAAATAATAAAAATTATTATTAAAAATAAAATAATTAATTACTAGGCTTTAGGCAATCCCAACATCATGTCTCGTGATCAAGAAAAGAGTTTGTGCCCCTAAAATCCACCATGAACACGATTAAGAGCCTACAAGTAACCTACTTATTGAGTTTTATTGTAACGACTAAATTTTCTACTTAACATAAAGTCGGTACCGTACACATATTATGAACATTTAATGCAAAATTAACTTTATTAAGACTTTATAATAACCTGAACGTTAGTCTCGCATGCTTCAATTAATTTCTTGAAATAATCTAATACTAATTGAAACAAAACGAACAACAATACAAAATGAAATGCCCTATACTAATCTATATGCTACTAAATGGAAATGCAATTTAACTTATACTGACCTATAGTCTACTAAAATTAAAAAATACGAAATTATCCTAACTATGTGCCACAATCTCGGGATTGCAATACTACTGTTAGCCTTACAGGGCGCCTTGCACCTAAAAAAATAGAGTAGCACGTGACTTGATATTTTAAGAAATACTCGGTAAGCGATCCCCTATTGGGTATATAATGCAAAGATACATAATTGCATGCATGAGGCCTATCATAATAGTCTATCGACGTCTATCCTAATGGAAAACTTGGATGTGTAATTACTTTTCCTACTTGAAAAGCTGGAGTTTACAATTTTTTTTTTTAATTTTCATATCGTTATACTTATACTCCCTCAATGTCTAATATGTTTTTCAGGTGACAACTAGGACCTTGTCATTAATAACCTACAAGTAAGCTACTTATTGAGTCTTGTATTTACTTTACATGTTTTTCAAGTGACAACTAAGAACTGATCGAGATAGGGAGCAGATTTGAAGTAGGTGACATAAAGATCCAAGTCTCGGGAACCAAAGCTTCCATGTTTTGTTGTTGTGTCATCTCGTATCGTTTTTCTTTTATGTTCCATCTTTGTATTTAAACTTAAAACAATATTTTTTTGATATGGAAACATATAATACAAGAATGTATTTCTTTTCTCTCCCACGCAATTTGTTCTCTTAAAAGCTTCAAAAGTAGAGTCAAGACAAAATTTCTTAGTAAAGGAAGGATGTTTGAATGTGTGATGCTTTTGGACTTTGTCCCTTCATCTTTTACTTTCTTTAATTATATCATATTATATACATCATTTCATCATTTCACATTAGAGTTAAATCATTAATCTCTTTATGTCGGGTTATTGTTGACTTATTATTAGTTGTAGGTACTTGTCAATTTCAATTTTAATTTTTTAATAAGGGAAAATAAAAAAAAATATATTATCATAGAATATATATAAATAATATATTATTTGAGTAGATGGAATAATACCACTAGGGCTAGTAGGCTAATTAATTGAAGTGTATGAAATGTACTAAGCATTGGAAAGGGATCGATGGAATAGATATATATAAAATAATCATGCACCTTATTATTTTAAATTAAGAGATTCTTTCTTGTGGGTTGTTTTCTTTTATTTGTTTTCGCTTTCTTCTTTTAGTCTCAATCCTATTTCTTCGGGACTAAAAAACGAAGTCTTAGACACAAAGCTAAACAAAATAGAGGGAAAATAGAGGGTTCAAATTAAATTCATGCATTTTGATGAGATTTCAGCCTTCTTTGTAAGGGTGTGTAAATCTATCTGTACGAGGCAGTGTTTTAAAAACTTTGAGAGAGGAAGACTAAAATGGAAAGCCCAAAGAGGACAATATTTGCTAACGATGGGTTTGAGTTATTACAAAGGGTATATCAAATATAGATATCGGGCGGTATGCCAGCGAAGACGATATCCTCGCTAGGCCCCGAAGAGGGGTGGATTATGAAATCCAACATTGATTGGAGAGAGGGAGTGTCAGTGAGGACTCTCGGTCCCAAAGGGGGAAGGGAGGATTGTGAGATCCTACATCGATTGGAGAGAGGAATGAGTGTTAGTAAGGGGGAGGGGAGGATTGTGAGATCCCACATCGATTGGAGACGGGAATGAGTGCCAGAATGAGTGTCAATAAAGATGTTGTGCACCAAAAGGGGGTGGATTATGAGATCCGACATTGATTGGAGAGAGGGAGTGCCAACGAGGACGCTGGGTCCCAAAGGGTGGAGGATTGTGAGATCCCATATCGATTAGAGAGGGGAATGACTGCCAGCGAGGATGCTGGGTCCCAAATGGGGGAGGATTGTGAGACTCCACCTCTACTATCGGGTAAGTGACACTACTATCGACTCGGTCCAAAGACTTGTCTTATGTATGATGACACATGTCCTTTGGCCCTTGAACGTGTCATTTATGTTGATATGATATTATAATGTGTTATGATAATGCTATGATGTTATGAGGATGTGATTTGGTATGATGTTATGATGTGTTACGGTGATGCTATAATGTTATGATGATGTAATGTACTATGATGTTATGATACGTTAGGATGATGATGCATTATGATATGATAACATGAGATGTATGATGATGATATGACGTAGTACAATGATATCTCATGTACGATGATGTGCATGTATGAGTTGCTATGTTGCATTATGATAAGAGTTTTTTGATACACAACTTCTAAGTGGTGTTATAAATGATGAATTTACGAAAGCTTATGCATGCATGTTATCTAGAGTAATATGTGAAGGATGTGTGAGCTGGTGTTACATGAATGATTTAAGATGAAAAGTATACAGATCTCATGCATATTGTATGTCCATTTACATCGGGATACTTTCCCTTTTATGACGAGTACGAAACGCGTACACCATGATGATCATGCCTTGCATTATATTCAAGAGTTTGTTGTACCTTTGGACGTCCGACTACAGTCAACTAGCCCAACCATGCAAGTTGAGGGGGTGTGCAAGCCCGCCTGGTGGGCTCATGCTCACATGGGCGGGTCATGTGTAGGGATGTAATGACCTTAAATTTCTACTTACCTAGAGTCACTACCGTCATCGTCATCTATACTTTTATGAGAAATTAAACATTTAAAACTTCATCATAAAACATAAACTTCATGATACTATCATGGACTTATATGTATTAAAAAAACATCTTTAAAATGATACAACGAAATACTAAATTAAATAAATAAACGTAAAAATTAAAAACACTATATTCTAACCTTAGTCTAAGAAAATAAACGCGACTCCCCTATGCATGTGCCATGGTCTCAAATTGCAATATCGTTGTCAGTCGAATATGGATGTCTTGCTTTTACCTAAAATAGAAAGAACACATGACTTGAGTATTTTAAATAAATACTCAGTATGTGATCCTGGGGACAAGGGAATGCAAACACACTCATGATTTAGGACCTATCATTAAAAATCATCATATAAGTAGCCTCCAATCCAAACAAAATTGGATATGTAGTGCTTCCCTACACACGACCCACACGTGTGAGCTTGGGTCCCCAGAAGCTTTGCACCCTCCTGGACTCTTCGTAGTCGAGCTAGTTGTCCATAGCGATGTTCGGAGGTTAGCCGACCCCTGAGTGCCAGAGGCATAACCATCATCATTCGCATAGTGTACGCGTTCGTACTCATCACCATAAATGGGGAAGTATCCCGATGTATATGAACACATAAAATGCATGAGGCCCCTATACACCATTCACACATTATTCTAAGTAGCCTGCACGCATTGACCTTCATACATTCATCATCATTAACATTAACTAGGGTTGTGTCTTTGTAAACTCGTTGTCATAATACATCGTGACATTTAATACATGTTCATCATCTTAATATGGAACATCATCATATTAAGTCATTTCATCATCATACGTTTCATATCATCTTATTATTATGCATCATCATCATGTCAACGTCATGTACATCATCACATCATCATATAACATCATTACATCATTAAATAACATCATCACATCATCATATAACATCATCACATCATTATCTAACGTCATCACATCATCATATAATATTATCACATCATCATATAACATAAAGTATAAACGATACGTGCAAGGGCACCATTGAACACGTGTCGTCATACCTAAGACAAATCTTCCAACCGAGCCGATAGAAAGGTCACTTACTTGGTTGAATTAGGCCGAAGCTACTACGACTCCTTTATGCAACCTTAACATTGCTATCTAAAATTCAATTCTACCTAAGGAGTCAAACAATTATAAGTTAGAATTTTACTCTAGTAATTGGCTCACCACTTTTGCATAAAATAATTTAAACTTACTCCTAATCCTTTAAATTTACTCCAAGTAATTTAAACTAACTAAGCCTAATTTTGCATAAAATAATTTAAACGTACTCATAATAATATAAACTAACTAAGCTTATGCATAAATAACTTCAAAAAATTTAATTAGTTAAAAAGGTAGTCGTACTAACCTTAAACGCTTCCAAAAATTGAAACTAAGAGGAAAGGGTACGAGCATATCAAACCCAAGCTGTATCAGCAAAAATGCTCGCCTTGAGCCATCAGAAAGTGTACTCTGTAGGACTGGCTCAAACCATTCAAGTGGGATGCTAAAATAAAGTGAGTACCTCCCTTATACAGTGGAGTGGAAGCTAACCCCATTCTCAACGTTAAACAACGTGGGACAATCCATTTTCTCTTCTTTTATTTTTCCTAATATTTTGGGTTATTCCAAGGTAGGTACTACACATCAAATTTTTCGTGACTTGAGCCACTCCAGATAGGTCCCTAATCATGATTGCATGTGATTGCATTCTTTGACCTCAATAGTAAGATCTTTCGTAAAGTCACGTGCTCCTTTTATATTTCAAATAAAGGTCAGACACTCGTATACAGTTGACGGCAACATCGCAATTAAAGACCATAGAACTCGCATAGAGTAATCGCATTAAATTTCCTAGATCTTAGTTTAGTATAAGACATTACTACTTTTATATTTAACCATGTTTATTTTAATATTTCTTTTGTATTGTTTTAAGAGTTTTTCTTAAACATGTAAGTCTATAACATTATTTTATGAAAAAGTTTTAAATAAATATTTTCGCATAAGAAGTTAGAACATGGTAACGACTCTCGTTCCATTTGAAAATTAGAGTCTGTCACGTCTTACTTTACTTTACTACTACAATATCTAAAACGTATTTAACATAACCGATAAATTTTGGATACGTTCATTAAAATTTCACTCGAGTTTTTAAACCTAAAGAGGAAGAGTTAATGTTCGAGAACAAGACAACCCGTGCCTTTGACTGAGAATTAAGAAAATATATTTTTGTGATGTCGTTTTGTGTTCCTTCAACCCATTCATACGTATTGATTGGAACTACACCAATATAAATTAGTAGTTTTTATAGAGAATCTTTTTTCCAAAACTAGTCCCTTAATTTGTTCTTCTTTATATTCTACTTAACATTAATTAAATATTTAATTACATGATTTCCAAAACATTAAAAAAGCCTGTTTTTTTAGACACACACTTATTGAAGTAGGAGTTTAGGAATATGGTAATGACTTGTTTATTTATCTGTCACACATACATAAATAAATAAATAATAAATAGATAGAGCATCATATTATTGGTAATAAAATAATATTGATACAAATACCATCCACCTACCAATGAAATATTATATATAAATAAACGAACATGGTATGGTATGATATGATATGATGCATGTGCAAATGCATGGTGCATATATATATATAGATACATGCATGGTGCATATATATATAGATACATGCATGGTGCATATATATATAGATACATGCATGGTGCATATATATATAGATACATGCATGGTGTATATATATATATGAGAGGAGGAATAATATATAAATTAAAGATGAAAAAGGACAGACATACTCATTCTCAAATTATGGGTTAGATCCGCATAAATAGGCTATTCGCATTCTCATGCAAAATTTAAATTATATGTATTAAAATTTAATATGATGTTTAAATTTTAAAAAAAAAATAATAATAAAGAAAAAGAACAGACAAAGGCACTGTTGAGCGTTGACGAAACAGGATAAGGCCACGGTGGTGAGTGAATCTTTCTGACTAAACTTTGGCTCTCTGTTTTGTTTTTATTTTAATTTTTTGATTTTTCCAATGGGATTTTGATGTTCAACATGTGGGAAGCTGATCATGGAACCTCTATTTATTCTTATTTTTTAGGGTTGTAAGAATTTAAATTAATATTATTTAAGAATATTTAGGGAATCTCGTGGCTTTCCGAATATGAAATTCTTTGTCTAGGGACCATACGTTCAAGATTGTTGTCCGAGAGGAGAGTTGTTGCAATCCCACGTTAACAGATTAAAAAGAAGACCACGAGTATATAAATAAATGACACAACCTCTATTAGTACGAGACATATCAAACATTTTAAGAGGTTTGTGTCGCAAATAGGAAAGCTTACCGAATTAGAAAAATAATAATAGGTTTTGTGATAGTGTATGAATTAAGGATTAAACATACTGTAACTGTGATGTCCTACATTGGTTGGGGAGGAGAACAAACCACCGTTTATAAGGGTGTAGACCTTCCCATAGTAGATGCATTTTAAAGCATTGAGGGGAAGCCTGAATGGGAAAGTCCAAAGAGGACAATATCTGCTAGCGGTGGATCTGGGCCGTTACAAATGGTATCAGAGCTAGACACCGGACGATGTGCCAGCCTTCTCGCTGTTCCTGAAGGGGGGTAGATACGAGGCAGTGTGCCAGTAAGGACGTTGGGCTCAAAAAGGGGGTGGATTTGGGGGCGAACCCACATCGATTGGAGGAAGGAAAGAGTGCCAGCGAGGAAGCTGGGCCCCAAAGGGAGGTGGATTGTGGTGTCACACATTGGTTGGAGAGGAGAACAAACCACCATTTATAAGGGTGTGAAAACCTTCCCCTAGCACACGCATTTTAAAGCCTTGAGGGGAAGCCTGAAAGGGAAAGCCCAAAGAGGACAATATCTGCTAGCGGTGGATCTGGGCCATTACAAATGGTATCAGAGCCAGACACCAGACGATGTGCCAGCCTTCTCGCTGTTCCCCGAAGGGGGGTAGACACGAGGCAGTGTGTCAGTAAGGACGTTGGGCCCAAAAAGGGGGTGGATTTGGGGGCGAACCCACATCAATTGGAGGAAGGAAAGAGTGCCAGCGAGAAAGCTGGGCTCCAAAGGGAGGTGGATTGTGGTGTCCTACATTGGTTGGAGAGGAGAACAAACCACCATTTATAAGGGTGTGGAAATCTTCCCCTATCAGATATGTTTTAAAGACTTGAGGGGAAGCTTGAAAGGAAAAGCCCAAAGAGGACAATAACTACGGTGGATCTGGGTACAAATGGTATCAGAGCCAGACACTAGATGATGTGCCAGCCTTCTCGCTGTTCCCGAAGGGGGGTAGACATGAGGTAGTGTGTCAGTAAGGATGCTGGGCCCCAAAGGGGGTGGATTTGGGGGCGGTCCCACATCGATTGGAGGAAAGAAAGAGCGCCATCGAGGACGCTGGGCCCCGAAGGGAGGTGGATTGTGATGTCCCACATTGGTTGGGGAGGAGAACAAACCACCATTTATAAGGATGTGGAAACCTTCCCATAGTAGACGTGTTTTAAAGTCTAAAGAGAACAATATCTACTAGCGGTGGATCTGGGCCATTACAGTAATGTTATATACGAGCATATTGATGTCAACTCCTAATAAACATACGGATTATTAACGAGACATTTCAATGCATAGAATTAAAATAATAATAAGATAAGAAAATATCCAAGTTGCATATGCATGGGCAGGAGTAAATTAAATACTCAACTAGAATCTGCCTAAAAATGGGGTGCAAAGGCTCAGGACATCCGTGATTTAAAGCCAAGAAAATGCCTCTATCAAGCTAGCTAAGATACACATGAAAGATAGCAAAATCAAGGCCTCATACCTTCCAACCGTATGAAGCAATGCACGTGGAAGGAATGAAAACACCAAACCCAACTCTTCTTTCCCATTCTCTTTTTCAAATCGACCATTCTAAATCACACGCTGTATCATACTTTCTTTTTGTTCGTTGTGCATCATCAATAACTTGAAATATGATTTAAATAGTAAATATGTTCGTGATGAATAAGATAAGTTAAGTTTTAATCTTTCTTATGTGACGAAATAATACCAACATGTTTTTTCGTATGTTACTTATATGTTCATGTTCTCCTCGAAGAAAATATCAACGATCTTCCTTGTAAATAGTCATATCTTTTAGATGACTCATATTTGCTGGAGCATATTGTTAATCCAAGAGATCTCTAATATGAATTTTCACTATGATTATACGTTCGAGACTCGCAGCTTTAATTGATATGACTATGTTATGATAAAGGTATGGATCGGATATGAACCACTCGATCATTCTCTTTCTGTCTAGAGCGATAAAGTCCGTGATTCTTTTCTCATAGATGGAATCCATCTGCAACACGAGTTCCTTTCTTCTGATCTCATCCACACATGGTAGACGATGTGTATATATATAAAAATATGATCCACCCATTTATATATTATTTTTTTTATGGGAATTATTAATAAAATAGAATCAATAGAAATATGAAAGACATCTTTTGTGGACGCCAAAATTCTTTTCATAAAATTATTACTTCTAGTTTTGTCCAAATCTCTCACATTTTCCCAACTATATAATAAAATGCATAAACTTAAGGGCCTCTTTTTTTTCTCTCTCTCTCATCTTTATTATTATTATTTTTTAAGATTAAATGTTTTAATCAATTAAGTTATGTTATTTCTAATGATTTTAAGTATCGAGGGAAAATCGAGAAAAATGTAACTAAATATCAAAATAAAATTGCTACGCGTATTTTATATTAATAATAAGAAATTAAAAAAAATTATTTAAAATGGATTAAGTGTTTATTTATAAATTTAAATATTTTTCTGATTTTTTTATTTCAATAAAGGTTTTTAAAAATATTCATCGATCTTCACAGAATATTGAGACTAAAGATGTTCGTGAGTTGGGTTGGTTGAGTTGAAACATTTTGAGTTCGGTTGGTAATTATTATTTTCTTTTAAATATTTAATTAAGATTTTTAAGTCAATTTTTGTATTTTAAAAAATTACCTTCCAAATAGTTCAAAATTATTTAAAAGAATCTTTAGAGCCTAAATAATAAAAAATAATAATAATGAATTTAAATAAAATTAAATAAATATGTATTTTAAAATCAACCAGAAATTCAAGTTAAATGAGGAATACTAACTTCATTGGCACGAGCCATTTTGGGGAAGTCCAAAGCAAAGCCATGAGAGCTTATGCTCAAAGTGGACAATATCATACCATTGTGGAGAGTCGTGTTCGTCTAACATGGTATTAGAGTCATGCCCTAAACTTAATCGTGCCAATAGATCTGTAAATCCTCAAGCATCGAACAAAGAACTCCAAAAGAAAAGGAGTCAAGCCTCCTCGAATGCAGTAAAAAATGACTAAGACTCCAAAGGAGTTGAACCTCGATTAAGGGGAGGCACACTTTGTTCGAAGGGAGGTGTTGGATGATGAAAGTCCCACATCGGCTAATTTAGGGAATGATCATGAGTTTATAGGTAAGGAATACTAACTTCATTGGGCTTATGTCAACGCAACTCAACTCATAAAATTTTCATAACTCAACCCAAACCGTATAGGTTGTAATGTATATATTCTTGCGACACTAACGGAACCTTCAATTAACTACGCTAAATAATTGTAATAATTTATGGGTTTATTTCTTTTAATTAATGTACATGATTTACTATAAATTTATAAAAAAAGTGTAATAATTTATTTATTATTATTTCAAAATTATAAGGGGTATGGGAAAACTTGATATTTGGATTCATTCCAAACCGACAAGAGTTATATTTTAATACACATATAGACATGGGATGTGATGGGATGCATGGGATGTGATGGGATGCATGATGCACATGATCATTATGCCCTAATTTAACCAAGCTGAGGGTCACACATGATGAGATGCATATAGGTTCATGAAGCTTCATTTGAGGTTTCCCAACACATCATCAGACACGAGTCTTCTGTCTGTCTCTCTCCTCTTTGAAGCCATTTGCCTGTTTATAGTCATCATTCTTCCTGTGGTGTAAATCAGAGATCTATGGAAGGGGGAAGGGACGGTGGTGCAGCAGCTGCAGAATGTTCAAACAAGAGTAGAAGTGATAGCAACAAGTCCCAAAGCGAATTGGGAAATGAAGGCAGCTCAAGCAATAGCACAATTGAAGAGAACGATGAGCGGCAAAAGAAGCCCACCGTGAGGCCCTATGTCAGATCCAAACTCCCACGACTCCGTTGGACCCCTGATCTACACTTTCGCTTCCTTCATGCCGTCCAATCACTCGGCGGACAACAAAGTAATAATCAACTTCATCCAATTTACTCCTAATTCATCATCACCCCATCATTTCACAATCATTTTCTAATTTTTAATTCACTCATGATCTAACAAATTCTTGATTAGGATGAGCTCAATTCAAATCCATTTCAAAATTTCAAAATTTTAATTTTTAGATCTAAATTTCCATGTTTTGTTCATGATTTTGATTGCATAGATGCTACACCCAAGTTGGTTCTTCAATTAATGAACATCAAAGGACTAAGCATCGCCCATGTCAAGAGCCATCTCCAGGTTGCTTTACTCTCCTACTAATCTCTCTTTCTTTCTTCAATCATTGCATAAATTCATCTCAATTTCAGATGTATCGAAGCAAGAAGAGCAATGAAATGACAACGGTGGCGGATCAAAGGGTTTTAATGTCTCAAACTAGTGATCGCAACATATTCACTGTCAGCCAAATCCCCATGTTCCAACGCCATAACCAAACCTACCCTTCTAATATTTTTCGGTAAGAACATCTCTTAATTCATTACAATTATTATTTTTGCAAAATTCATCTTGAACTCGATCGTCGTCGTGTTAGATTCGGTAGCCATTCATGGAGTGATTACGAGAACAAAACAACACAAACCCTTTACACGGGGAAGGCCTCGGCATTGAGTGAAGCGAGATCGAGGGAATTCGGCACGAGCACGGTCGGTGAACGGAACACGAGAATGAGGAAAGGGGAAGAAGAACTAGACTTGAGTTTATCGCTAAAGATTGCTGCAAGAGAGGAGATGAAGATTGAGAAGAGAAGGAGGATAGAACAAGAAGGTTTAGAAGATAGAACTGATTTGTCTCTATCTTTGTGCTCATTTCATTCAAAATCTCCTTAGCAAAGGAAGAGGAGGCTAAAGAGAGAGTAAGTACTCTGGATCTGACTATATGAATTCAACACATCAAATTCTAAGTGAGATGTTGAAGTACTTATTTCCCGATTTGTACGTAATTTGTCTGAAATAGAAACAATAAACCTTCGTAATGGTACGATATTGTCCATTTTATGCAGATACTTTCATTGTCTGTCATACCAATAAAAATAATGTCATTTAGTTAGTCTAATAACTCAAACTCACGGTGAGTAGATATTATTCGCTTTAACTCGTTATATATTGCAGTCAGACTCACAGTTTTAAAACACTTCTAGATTTGGACTTCAAGTTTAATTAGAAAATAAATTATAAAAAGAGTTATTAAGTAATAATTCTCTTATTTATACATATAAATGTTCATATTCTCTTATTCCAATACATGCACTTATCTATTGTTGATCAGACAAAATATTAGCATTAATTAAACAAATAAATTACATAAAATCTAATCATGAATTGATTAAACTATTCCATGTGTGTCTCTAGGATGCATGAAGAGCTAATTATTCAATTAAATTAATCACTTCCATGGTACAATTTGAATGTATATTATATGATTGTTTTAGTCTTCATGTGCTTAATGTCTTTATTTACTTATTTATTTTTAACTATGGTAATATTAGAAGTGAATTTTTACATAGCTAAGATGACGTAGAGAGTCGATGAACAACCATGATCTTACGTGTTTAATACGAAAAACTGAAAATTTAAAGAAAATAAAAAAATAATTTAAATCGATGAAAGGTAAAACAACTTATTTTAACCTAAGGTTAGGAATTTAAATATGAATCTACCCTATGCACGTGCCACAATATCTGCTTTTGATGTCGTCGTCATCCGTACATGTGTGCCTTGCCTTTACCTGAAAAATGATGTGGTACATAACTTGAGTATTTTGAATAATACTCAGTAAGTGACCCCACTATAGGAGTCATGCAAATACAAATACATGCAATTATGCTCTTGTGATCTATCTCTATCTCATCTAGGGGTGGCCTCCAGTCTCGGACTACTATGGATGTGTAGTACTTACCTACACATGACCCACACGTGCGAGTGTGAACCCACGGGGACTCGCTCACCCCTTGGACCCTTTCTAGTCAAACTAATCTGTAGCGACGTCCGGAGGTCAGCGGAACCCCTGGTGATATGAACCACGACCAAGGAATTTCCATACCTCAAGGTCCAATTACAAGGACGAGAGTCAAGAAGCTACAACAAACCTTATACAGTTATATTCAAGCTATGGTAAGCTCATCAAAGGAAATTCTAGATGACGTTGGAGACCTCCCTTATATGTTATGCAAAGTTGAGCTTCAAAACAGAGATGAATTAAATGCACTCTAAGTTGCATTTAATGAACTCCGCTGAATTTATCAAATAGTCCAAGGATGACTAATAAGCATATTTTATTATTTGCATTATTTAATTATAGTTTAACTATTTGTTGTCATATTTAACCTAGTTTTAAATATAGGAGTTAAGGTTATATTGTAACCCACATAAGTTACTATATTCCACCGTTAACTAGCCATTTTAATATGGAGGTTACCTGTATTTCTCATTTACTACCCCATTTAATTTTGGAGTTATGTATCACATAGGTTAAGGTTTGTAAAGGCTATATAAAGCCTTCTTTTCTTTGATTAGACATCAGATTTTGGAATTAAGAATAGAATTTCTATTTTAGCTTTGTTGAGAGCTAAACTTTCTTTGCAAATTCTTGTGTTTACAACGTGCATCTAGAGTCATTCAAGTGGTATTGATCAAACCTCTTGTGGAGTGATTCGAATCATGAGTTTAGAAACGAGTTTTCTTTACTCTTGATCTTGATCATCAAGGTAATCCGTTCCATACTTCCCCTTGGGTTGATTTCCATATCACCTGGTGTCATGCGCCTCATGAACTCCCTCATCATCATACTGTGTGCATCTGCATTCATCATCTCAAGGGAAAGTATCCTTATGTTTATGAACATACAACATACATGAGGTCCCTCTAATTTCCATATTATCATCTCTTCTGACACAACCCTCTAGTCTAATCTCTTTGTTACATTAATTAACACATATTTGTGGATATTTATATTAATATCATTTTCATGCTCTTAGGATTGTGTCCTATGTCAGCCTATCGACATGATGCAATATGACACTCATCATCGTATATCATACTTAATATGGAAAACATCAACATATTAAAACAAACGTCATGCAATCATCATACTCATCATATCGCCATAAAGTGTATCAAGCATATCAAGTACATCATAAATCAAAATATACATATTATGTACATCATCATGCATTATAACGCAAACATCATCATATACTAGTATACGACATCATACGATACAATTCATACATCATCATAAACTCACACATCATCATAGCTCATATATCATAAATTGCAACTCACACAATTTCTAGTCTATCCTGTAGTAAGGTCAATTACTTGATTGATTTTAGCCAAAGTTCTATCTAGCTCCAAATTTGGTTACTTTCATCCTCGAATTCGTTCACACTTATATCGAGTCTTCACCTATTTTGGATATAAACTTAATTGACTCAATAAAAAATCGAATTCAATATTTTCATTGTTCCTATATTGTGTTTGGTAATAAAACTTTTCTTTTCTCTATGTATCATGAAGCAATTTTTTTAATCATGTTTACAAAGCATTTTCAATGGATTCTGATTTTAGTTTCCCACTATGCATCATGAAGCAATTTACAAAAACACTTGTAAATAGTTATTTTTATTTGATTTCTAACCAAAAATCTAAATAAGGTAACAAAATAAGGAATAAAATCAAGATAAAAGAAAAACCTATTGTGATAAATTCTTCCATCTACATCCTCAGGTAAATCAGAGTAAAACCATTTTTTTTCTTTGAAAAATTATTGATACTAGAGAGAGAGGTATTTTAGGGAAGGAGGGAAAGAGGAGAAGAGGTAAGTTATTTTTTTTTTCTTTATTTTATAATAATAATTATTTTTATTTATTTTTTTTTTACCGTTGTTACCTCATATAGCTCTAAAAAAAACTTTTGTCGAAAGTGCTTTAATCTCGAAATTATTGAGTCTTTGTCTATCTATAGAGTTCTGTAGTTTAGAACGTACATCAAGTAAGTCAAGTATTTGCGAAGCATGGATATGAGACATAGTTTGAATACCTACGCCCAAGCTTCATGTGTTCCTTTCGACGTAGTATGTGTCATAGGAACATGTTGCACTACTCATCAGGAAGTCTTTAGGATATCTCGAGTTCACGTTCTAAGAGTTTTTCTTTTTAAGTTTTGAAGCACAATTAAGCAAAAATTCTTAATAAGTACACCCTAATACATGAGTCATAAACATTTCTTTACATGCATAAGTTTTTCATAAGCATCTTGTCACTTGATATTCATAAAAATCTTGATTTCTTATAAAAATATATTAAGGGGTAGTTACGTACTTTTCCTCTTGGTTCATATCCCAAAGTTTTCGTAGTATTTGAATCTTTTAAGGTCTTGAAAACATCTTAGAATTCTTATAGGGGTATTTTTGTCATTTATCATCCCAAATCTTGGTTTAATTCCTAGCATATTCCAATGGTCTTGTAACTTTGTATACTCCCTTCAAACCATGACATAAGGCTCCTCATCAATTTTCATGGATTACTTTGGTCATAAGTCAATGGTACATAATTATAGGGGTATTTTAGTCATTTTACACCTACCCTTGGTTTAGGCTCTCGATTTGGCCATCTGTTTGATGGTGGAAAGCGGTACTAAAGTCGAGGCGAGTACCCAGCGCTTTTTGAAGTCTAAGCTAAAATGTTGATGTAAAGTGTGGGTCTTGTCGAAAATTACCCAAATCACTGTATAACCCTTCAACGTTCTGGGTAGTCCTACTATGAAGTTCATAGCTATATTTTCCCACTTCCACTCCGGTTACTTGTTGACACACTAAGCACTTACTCAAAAACTCAACCACGTCTCTCTTCATGCTTCTCCACCAAAAGTGTTGTTTTAAATCTTGATACATCTTAGTACCTCTTGGGTGCATGACAAATGGCAAGTTAGTACCTCTTGGGTGCATGACAAATGGCAAGTTGTGTGCCTCTGTTAATATCTATTTTCTTAAGGATTTTGAGAATCCATTTAGTGGACTCTAGGCCAGTTAGCTTAAGATTTTCTGTAAGTTAAGGTCCTTTCGTTGGGAGTCAATAATTCTCTGCCTAAGCGTGGGTTGTACTATGAGTCGAGCCAACTGTGCTACGACTATTAATCACGTTAACTGTTATCATAAGTGTTTATGCACACTTTATTGTTGAACCAACAATACCATTTCTGTTTGGGCCATTTAAAACATAGAAAATCCAAAATGGGCCTCGTACTTGTATTGGGCCGAAGTTATAGGCTTGTTATTGGGCCTCATCAAAGCTGAAGTTTAGGATTGCTTTGCAAATATAGGCTTTTATACCTCTGCTACTTTATTGTCTCTATTTCCCCCACAAAAAAAGTGCTATCTTTTTTAAAGTATTTAAAAATGTTTAATGGTTTAAAACACTCATTTGATTATTATCCATTTTTATTCCTATTACATAATCATTTGAATTTGACTCCCCTCCCCATGGTTTGGTACACATGCACTTGTACTTTTTCATTTTCATCCTTTCATCTATTTTCTTTTTTTCAATACAAAAAACGTCTCAATATTTTAAAAAAATTCGTAATTATGAACATACTTCAACCGCCATAAACATATATAGTTCCGAAAAGATGGGTCGAGAAATATATTGAAGAATAATGAAACGTGAATAGTTAAGTATTTATGGGAATTAGGGTTTTCGAAAAAGAGTGGAAAATGATTTTGAATAAGGTTTTTGGTGTGGTGTATTTAGGAAAGTTCACATCAGAAACACTATTTGATTGAGGGACCCAATATATGAATGATTCAATCAATTGGCTAATCCAAATTTGTACTAACTTTCTTCTTCTTCTGTCTCGACACTACTGTACACTCTTCATACCCACACCTATTATTATTAAAGAAATACTTTTTGAGGATCAACTTAAGTATAACTCAATTAGTTCAGGGATGGTATGGTTGATATTAAAAGTCGAATTTTGAGTCATATATGGACACGATGGTCTTGTTTGTGTTGATAGGGTAGATATTGGAGTGGAGATAGAAAGGGAATGAGTGTGGGTGTTGATAAAACCCTAAGGAAGTTGAATTAACCAAAATGAATGACCAATCTATGTCTCTCTCTCTCTCTCTGACTGGTTTTGGAGTAGAGAGTAGAGTGGGGGGCAGGTGAGGTAAGGTAAGTAAGTAAAAAGATGAAAGGCAGTAATATTTAGTAGAAGAAAGTAAATAAGAATAATTAGGGTTCTACCAACCCAACGCCAATGCCGGAGCTACTACATGTGCTTTTGTTTCTCCTTTCTTACCCAGGCCCCCTCTCCCTCATTTCTCCCTTTACTTCCCCCTCTTTCTTTCCCTTTCCAATTCCCACCGTTCATTTAAAAGTCCAACTCCACCGCTAGCAAACACTGTCTTCCTCGAACTTTCCTTTCGAATTTTTCCTCAAGGCTAACACTACAACTGATGTGTGAATTGTAAGATCTACATCGGTTGAAGAGAGTAGAACGAACCATTTCTTATAAGGATGTGGGAATTGTGAGATCTACGTCGGTTGGAGAGTGGAACGAAATATTTCTTATAAGAATGTGAAAATTTCTCCCGAGACCCGTTTAAAGCGGATTTCGTAGTTTATTTTTAACTTTTTTTTTTTTTTAAATACTAAAAAGAAAAGGAATTGCTTTTGTTTGTGGAGTTTTAATGAGATGGGCAAAAGAAAAAAAGGGGAGAGTTGCAAAATTGCATGCTTCCTATACGTGGTTCCACTAATGACCATCGTCCTATGTTTTTTAGATTGGAGGGGTCCGCTAATCATCGCCTTCTACTGTTCATTTTTTTTTTTTCTATTTTTTAAGAGCGGAGTGAGTTGAATCGTTAACTTCTAAGTAATGGGTCGAATTAGATCGAGTTAGATAGGAATAATAACTATTTTTTTTTTTGTTGTTCTTATAATATAAAAATATAAAAATTTAATGTTGGATAATTAAAGTAAGATGTGATTATGTTGTTTAGAAATTTGCAGTGGGTGAGGCAGCCCTGTGGAAGGACCCCCTCTACCCTAAAACCCCCTACACAGCATCCCCAATCCCTTTGGCTTCATTGTTCTGAGCCCTAAACGTGAGTAAAAGTAGTGTCTTTCCTGTGATTGCCGAGTTGTGATGATTGTGAGGAAGAGGGAGAGTGTTGAGGGTCCCCTCCCTCTCCTTAACCTAATCTAATCCTAAACTCATCCAATTCCAACCACACAAACCCATCCCTTCCCTCTCTAACTAAACCAATTCGAAATAAAGTTACTATCATATACATGGCCTGACTTCATCTTTTTAAGTGGAAACAACAAAGAAAAGTATTCCATATGAAACATAAATAAAACAAACAATGCCCTAATCTAACTTAAGATTTACGAGATAAAAATGTAATTACTGTAACACAGGTTTCATGATGTTTAACGTGACGTCAACGTCAATTATACTAGGGTGTCTTGCCTTTACTTAAAATATGAGAATACCACAATGCTTGAGTATTTAAACAAATACTTCGTAAGTGACGTCATTTTGGGGTTAGGGAATGCAAACACATGGAGAATAAATGTGACCTATCATTTAAAATCGTCATCTCTTAGACGGCTTTTCAATCCAGATAAATTGGATGTGTAATACTTCTCTACACACGACCCACAAATGCAAGCATGGGCCCATCATGCGGGTTCGCATACCTACGGGCTTGTTGGTCAGGCTAGCTTCTCTAGACTGTTGCCAGACACCCGAAGAGAATAACAATTGTTGTAGCATTATGATAAACATGATGGTCATTTCAGTCTCATAATGTACGCATCTGTACTCATCATAAAAGGAAAGTATCCCGATACATGTGAAAATACAATTAGGCCGGAAGGTTCTCATATTTTCCATCGTAATATAAATCTTGCAACACAATCCCATTCTTTCCTCACATATTACATACATAAGCTCTTATAAAGTCATTTTATTCCTCATAATTTTTTTTTTATTTTAAAACATATCATAGCATGTCATAACATATCATGACTTAATCGTAACATATCATAGTACATCATGACATAACTTATTGTAACATAATATAACATTTCATTTATACCATAATGTTATTTAGCATATCATTTAGCGACATATATCATAACATCACATATCAAATATATCACACATATGGCACATAGGGTCATTGGTCGTATGTCAACTAAGCCGACAGTAGAGTCACTTACTTGGTTGGCCTAAGCCGACAGTAGAATCACTTACTTGGTTGGTCTAAGCCGAAGCTACTACAATCCCTTGATGCTAGCTTTGTCATAATTTAGTGCAACTTATTTTAGTTTGAATTAGTTATGGAATATATGATATTCGTAATCTTCCAGAATATATATGAGTTAGGAAATATATGTTAGATATCGTAATCAGTTGAATTTGAATAGTAGTATATTTTATTTTATTACAGGATTTAGTTAGTTTATATTTTATTGGTAGATATTATTTAGTATCTTGTATCCTATTTAAAGATCGTGAATATCAATGAAGATTGAACCTTTCGATCCCAATTCTTTTTCTTATTCTTAAATCTGTATTCTTTCGTTGAGTAATAATATTTTCATATCTATGCACACTTTTGAGTGGTAGATATTGCGTCAAGCTTAAAGCTAAGAAGTCTCTTACGATTCTAATGTGAAAATTGGCTCCACCTTAAACGCTTTTGAAGAATTGGAATTAGTAGGAAAGGGTCCGAGCGTATCAGACCCTAGCCGCCAGTGGAGCTGTCATAAAATGTATTATTCAACTAGCTTTGAACCACTTAAATGGGATGAAAGGAAGACCAAGGGACCTCCCTTTTATAATAGAACTCAACTTCCCAATTTCTCAACATAACAGATATGGGACAACTTTCATTTATTATTATTATTATTATTTTTATTTTGAGTTATTACACGTATCATAATATATTTGGGTTAACATACTTGGAACACATGCATCAAATATATTCATAAGCATAACATAATCATAACATAATATATCATAGTATTAAAAATAACGTGTAGATAAGCCAGTCAGTAAGTGTTATTCATACAACACTCTACTTATCTAGCGTTACAATGGTAAGTTCACTTAACTTGTTTGACTAACTTGAAGTCATTAAATTTTTTCAGCCGTTTTTCATTTGATCTTACTCGTTAAGGTTTGATTTAAAGCTAAAGTTTATTTACAGGTTTGGGTTTGAAGTAGAAATTTTTCAAGGAGTTTATTTAGTTTCGAATCTAACTCCAAACGTACTTTCTCGCCTTTCTTTATTTTTTTCTTCTACAAATCATAAGGATGAAAATGGTCTATTTAGGAGATCATTTACCGGAGAAAGGAGAAGAGTGAGTTAAGGGAACGGAGAAAGAGATTGAGGGTTAGAAGGATTTTAGGGGAACTAGAAGAACCGTGTTTTAGTGATTGTTGTTACGTACTATTTGTTATAATGTTTTAAAAGTTATGGTATTCATTTGACATCGGGAGTAGAAATACATTATAATATTGAACAAAAAGTCGATTGTGACTTAAAACAACTTGACGGGAATTGAGACAGTTACCTAGATTGAGTTCGAATGAAAGGTACTCGATCACATCAACTTTACATCAAATAATTTAACTAATTTCTATCGTATTAGTTTTGAAATATTTATAAATAATTGAGCATAATATAAGTATAAGAACAAAATCATGGGCACTAAATTAAAATCAAATTTGAAATTTATGGGAGTAATTTTGTTTTGCACAATGATGAGACAAGGGGATTCCCGTCTAGGGTTTTTATAGGATTGAATCCAACGCCAGAGATCGGTTGACTCACATGGCGACATCTCTCTCTCTCTCTCTCCTCTCTCTCTCTCTTCATTATATACATAAAATAATATAAAAGCTAAAAAAACCCATCACTCATTTTGAATCTCACTTCGTTTCTCCAAGTGGGTGTGTTGGAAAAATAATGGATTACACCTTTCCGGCGAGCAACCCCAGCTCGTGTGGGTCATCCTCCGGCGGCGCCACCACCGGAGCAACCAGAAGGGAAAAGCTGAAGAAAAACAATAGCGGTAGCTGCGGAGGGAAGAGGAGCAAAGGCGTGGTGAAGCTGTCCACTGACCCACAAAGCGTGGCGGCGAGAGAAAGACGGCATAGAATCAGCGACCGGTTCAAGATTTTGCAGAGCTTAGTTCCGGGCGGCACCAAAATGGACACTGTTTCAATGCTGGATGAAGCCATTCATTACGTAAAGTTCTTGAAAACCCAGATTTGGCTTCATCAAACCATGATTAATTTCGTTGATTATGATGACTCTTCCAATTCCACCGTCGCCACCGCCGCCGCCGTGAATTGTGGCTTCCATTTGGACCAAATTGCTGGCGGCGAGTTCCATAACAACCACACAAATAGTTTTGTGTACTCCCAAAACGACGTCGTCAAAATGGAGGAGCCCCCTAATTTGTTGCCTCAGCTCGATCCCAACCCCCTTTATTTTCCTTCCGGACAAGACCAATACATGTGCTCTTCTTATGATGCTTACATGAACTTCTAGCTCTCTCTTTTTTTTTTTTTTTTTTTTTTTTTTCCCTNTTTTCCCTCTCTTTCATGTGGGATTTGTACCTACTTAATTGTGTTAATTATTAATTACTATGTATTTTGCAAAATCTAGAGTTATTATTATTATTATAATCATTAATCATTTCAAATTTGGGGTATGATCTAAGAACTTTATGGTAACAAAATTGCATTAACTTCCCAACTTTGTAATTTTTCCTTACATCATTTTATATTTGATCATATGGGTTTTTATTTTTCTCCCACTCCGAGATATGTTGAGCTCAATAATAGTCTCACATGACTAATTAAGAGGAAGATAATAGATTTTATAAGCAAATCGGTACGAAACTTTTTGAGGCTCAAAATGAACAAAATCTGGGTAAATTTTACAAATTCAAAATAAAAAGTTCAAACCATCATTATCGGAATATAATTCAAATATATATATATATATATATATATATATTACTAAAATTAATCGTTATCAAACATGTTTTAATTTGTACTTGCTAATCTTTAGTTAGATGTTTATGTTTAATTAATTAATGTCATTTTTTTTTGTAAGGAAAAAACGTAAGACATAAAACGTGTTGATTGGGAAGGTCGGTTAAGGGGTGTTTGGGACACGAAGACGCTTTATTGTCCACGAAAATATGATAGTTTTGGATATGTTGATTGATGGAGACAAATATGTAAACTTCAAATAATCTTAAAATAGAAACTCCTCAAATCTTACATTATATTTATCTTATGTAATGCTACAAATTATATAGTTTAGATCGAGGATAATTAATGGTGTCATGTTACATGAGATATAATAGAATGTTGAGGCATCAGTGTCACGTTCAAATTTCAAATTCTGATTTAAATCTTGGACATGGTCGTTATTTTACATTTCTTTTACAAATATTAAAAACAATTCTTAAATCACAAACACATAAGATATAAAATTGATAATTTAGGATTTTATTAAATATCGATTTGATTATTTAAAATTTTAAAATTTAAGCGACCACTTTAAAAATCTATTAAACATTTTTTTAAAAATTTAAATACTTATTAAACATAAAATTAAAATTTTAAAACTTCTTTGAAAATTTTTAGAGAACCACTAAACTTATAATCTTATTTTTTTTTTCATAAAAATATTTCAAGAATGTTTTCTATTTAGCCAATAATTTTAGTAATAAAAAGTTGTTTTGGTTTTAATTTTAAATTCTAGAGGTAACTTTATTCATTCAAGTATCTAGAATAAATTAAAAAAATAATAATAATGACTTAAAATTAATTAACTTAAAATTAAAATTTAATATAGTTTTATAGTACAAAAAAATCAACATTAATTGAGTAAGATCGAATTAAAAAAATATATATATAGAAAAAAAATGTAAATAGAATGAAATAATGGTTGAAGTAATTTGAGAGGATTGAACCAGAAAAGCAGAGATGACAATATAACATTATTACGATCCAAGAATTATAGACATAAAAAGAAGTGGAAGAGAAAGAGAGAGATTAGACGTGGAAACTAGATACGTCACAATCCCACATAATTTTCCAAACAAGTGAACAGGTTGGCATTGGAATTTCGTTATAAATGATAAGGCATCAAACAAACAACGGGTGAGAGAGTCTCTTTTTACAAATCCTTACTCCTTTACAATTGCAACCACAGAGATAATAAATGTAAAACATGCACAAACAGTGTAAGAATAACGACTCTCAAAATCGCCTCTCCCCCTCTCTTTTTCCCACATTTATGACTTGACCCAAACAATATTCTTCTTTAATATGACATGACAAACGAGCACGATTTTAGAAAGTATAAAACGAATCGGTCTATTGAATGAAACCTTTTACCTACTTTGTGATGTATGTATTGAAATGTTTGGAATGTACAAAGGTAAGGAAGGGAAAGGCTTTCCATACATACAAAAATCCAGTGGTTTTGTAGTTAATAAGGACATTAAGATAAGAACTCAACGTAATGAATAGGTTTAAAGTGGTGGGCGGGCAAAGGGAAAGGCAAAGGCAAAGGCAAAGGCAAAGGCAAAGGCAATTGGCAATTGGCAATGGCGGCAGAGTCGGAGGGGGAGTCCCACCGAAGCAGTTGCGGCCTGCTAACACATCACTCCCAATGAACAATCACCTCAATAAACACAAATTCAGTCCTCCTTGTCTCCTCTTCTTTTGTTGCTTTCTTCTCTTCTCTTTCTCCTCAATTCAATTCAATACAATACATTCACATTTATTTATTTGAGTTCCGCGTTTTGCCTAACACTCTCGATAAACCTTATCTCATGTTGACGAATTTGAAACCTTCTACTACTCTGCTTTGTAACGATTTTATAAATGTAACAGCTTAAATTTACTGTTAGTAGATATTGTCTGTTTCTAGCCCATTACGTATTGTCGTTCTTCTCACGTCTTAAAAATTGTTTGTTAGGGAGAAGTTTTCCCCGTCCTTATAAGAAATGCTTCATTGTCCTCTCCAACCAATGTGATATCTCACGTCCACTCCACTTGTAGGGCCAACGTCCTCATTGGCACACCGCCCCATGTTTGACTATGATACCATTTGTAACAGCCCCAACCCATTGCTAATAGATATTGTCCGTTTTGGTTCGTTACGTATTGTCGTTAGTCTCATGATTTTAAAACGTGTCTACTAGTAAGAGGTTTCCACACCCTCTAGAAATTTAGACCTTATGGTCGGGAGAACGTTAAATTTTAGTGAATATAGTCGTTTTTAAATAAAATTTAAATTTAGTTTGTTCATCGAGGGTGTAAACCCAAATCCTTTGCAATAAATCCAGGCCCATTTGAAAACACCAGCCCATATTGAGCTGCAGCCCAGCCCAGTTGTCTTCAACCCAAATCCTTTGCAGTAAATCCAGGCCCAAATTATTTTAATTCAATCGAGTTAAACTTTGTTAAGAAGTTTGTTGATGTTAGGTTTATTAAGTTATTGGATTAGATTTGATTTAGTTATTTGAATTAGATTTGATTTAGTGCTAGTAGATTTTGTCCGGATTTGATTATGTAACGCTATATAATACCCAATTTCATTCTTCAATAGAATGTGAGATTTCTCCTAATTCTTCTGATCTTTTCAGTTTTCTTTATGTGTTCCTAACATTTGGTATCTCTATCTGTTCCTAACATTTGGTATCAGAGCCATGCTCTAAACTAGCCAAGTTAAAACTAGAAGCAGCAACCTTCGTGTCTCTGCCCTAAACTAGCCAAGTTAAAACTCATGCTCTAAACTAGCCAAGTTAAAACTAGAAGCAGCGATTTTCTACGTGTGTCAGCCAAGTTAAAACTAGGAGCAACAGTCTTCTACGTGTGTCATAATAAAAGTATGTCGATGAGAATTCATTTGTGCAGCCTGCAATTCCGAAATTTGATGGGTAATATGATCATTGGGCGATGCTCATGGAAAACTTTTTGCGTTCAAAGGAGTACCGTAGGATTTGGTGGAGAATGAGATTTCTGCAGCAACAGAAGACATCGTTTCCACAGATGCCCAGAAGAAGCACATTGAAGATCAGAAGTTAAAAGATTTGAAATTAAAGAATTATCTATTTCAAGCATTAGATCGTTCGATCTTGGAGACAATCCTCAACAAGGATACAACAAATAACATATGAGATTCTATGAAGCAGAAATATCAAGGTTCAACACGGGTAAAGCGTGCACATTTGTAAGCTCCTCGGAAGGAGTTTGAAATGCTTCACATGAAGGCGGGAGAATTTGTAAATGAGTATTTTGCTCAGCCCCTCAGCATAGCCAACAAGATGAAAATAAATGGTGAGAACAAAGGAGATGTTGAAGTAGTTGAAAAGATTCTGAGATCTATGACTCCCAAGTTTGATTATATTGTGTGTTCCACTGAGGAGTCCAAGGATACAATAATCTTAACCATTGATGAGTTGCAAAGTAGTCTGCTTGTGCATGAACAACGCATGAGTTCTCATGTTGAAGAAGAACACGCTTTGACGATCACTCATAGTGAACAATCTGGAGGAAGGAGTCAAGGTCGTGGAAGCTTTAGAGGCAGAGGAAGGGGATGGGGTAGACAAACCTTCAACAAAGCCATAGTGGAGTGCTATAATTGTCACAAGCTAGGACATTTTCATTGGGAATGTCAAAGCAAGGAGAAGGAGGCAAACTATGCAGAGACTCAAGAAGAGATGTTGCTAATGGCTTACGTGAATATGAATAAGGTCAATAGAGAAGATATGTGGTTCCTTGACTCGGGATGTAGTAGTCATATGTGTGGGAAGAAGGAATATTTTTCAGACTTTGATGGAAGTTTCAGAGATTCAGTGAAGCTAGGCAACAACTCAAACATGGATGTAACGGGAAAGGGTAATGTACGACTGCAAGTGAATGAAATTATATTGATAATTACAGGAGTGTTCTATATGCTAGAGCTGAAGAACAATCTGCTAAGTATTGGGAAGTTGCAAGCAAATGGGCTTAGCATTTTGTTTCAAAATGGAACGTGCAAGCAAATGGGCTTAGCATTTTGTTTCAAAATGGAACGTGCAAGGTGTTTCATCCTTAGAGAGGCTTAATCACGGAGACAAAGATGTCTTTGAATCAAATGTTCGTACTGCATGCTATATCTCAACGTAGCATCCGTTCAAACTCAATTGAAACTCATGGGGAGAAGTGTTTCAAGGTCTCCGTCGTACACTCCTCGCTCCAATTCCTATCACCATAGTTGGAGAAGCAGAAGGGACCCATGTCCTTCCCCCTATCATTCCACTACCTGTTCCAGGAGAAGGAGCCGTTCAAATTTCCTTAGCCACCGACGTAGAAAGAAGCTTAAGAAAGAGGAAAAAGAGAAGAAAAGACATGAAGCAGAGTTGAAGAAGTTAGAAGAAGATGCAGCTAGAAGGATGGAAGAATTAATTCAGAAAATGTTGAAGAAAGGCTAAATTCTAAATAGACTAAATTAGAAATACGAAGACGAATAGAGAAAGGTCGCAAGAAGTTGTTTGATGATGTTGATGTGCAGTTTGAAGTTGTTTTATTATGTTAATGTGCAGCTTGAGAAAGAGAAAGAAACCTCTCTTACTGCTACAAGACAAAAAGAAGAACAAGCATGGAAAGAGAGAGAAGAGCTAGATAAAATGTTGGAAGAGAATAGGAGAAGAAAGGTAGAAGAAGCTCAGCGACGATTTGCTCTGGAGCTGCAGCGGAAGGCAGTGGAAGGAAGAATAACAATATCATGAACTCAAGTTGATTCAGAGACAAAAAGAGGAGGCAACTCGCAAAACTAAGCTAGATGATAAGAGTTTGAGTTGTGTTTTGTTGGGAGTTAGTGAAGAGTAAAAAGCTAAGGTTTGAGTTGTGTTTTGTTGGGAGTTAGTGAAGAGACAAAAGCTTACCGACTCTATGATATAGAAGCGGCAGATGAAAATGTCCTCTGCTTGAATAAGGCGAAGAATAGGAGACAAACTTGCCGGAGTTAAATGAAGAGTCAAAAGCTAAGAGTTTGAAAAGCTTACAGGCTCTATGATATAGAAGCGGCGATGAAAATTTCCTCTCCATGACAACACATTTATGACCCATCTTCCACATTCACTTTCCAGGTTTAGCTATTGCCATGACAACACATTTATGACGTGTTCCACATTCTTCCCGTTTCAGCTATTGCCATTATTGCCAAGTACTCAGCCCTTATTAAAGGGCTTTGGATCCCTGGTTAGGAATTACGACTCTCCATTCTTCCTGTTTCAGCTATTGCCATTATTGCCGAGTACTCAGCACTTATTAAAGGGCTTTGGATCTCTTGTTAGGAATTACGACTCTCCATTCTTCCTGTTTTAGCTATTGCCATTATTGCCAAGTACTCAGCCCTTATTAAAGGGCTTTGGATCTCCTGTTAGGAATTACGACTCTCCACAATAGTATTATATTGTCCACTTTGAGCATAAGCTCTCACGGCTTTGCTTTGGGCTTCCCCAGAAGGCCTCATAGCAATGGAGATGGTATTCCTCACTTATAAACCCATGATCTTTTAATAAATTAACCAATGTGGAACTCACCCCCAATAATCCTCAACATCCCCTTTATCAATCAACAACAAATAATGTAATGAAGTTACATACCTATTTGGTACTCTGATAGTTCTGGAGGATCCTCTCAACACCTGTTCAAGTGTCACTTTTTCCACCTCTAGTTCCTTAGCAACAGTCGTAGGAGTTTTTTTTTAGTATCTGAAGTGAATTTTTTGATAACTCAACCTCAATTCCCACTTACTTCGTTATCCTGGAACCTTTTTTCTTTTTGTTCTTATATAGAACATTTTCTTCAAAAGTCACGTCACAGTATCTCGAGATTATCTTGTTCTTTACATCTAGAACTTGTACTCGAACATGTAGAATCATAGCCTATGAGGTAGCATTTCACAGGCTCAGCGTCATGCTTGTCACTCTTCTCTGGATCAACACGAACATGCGTAGTGTAGCCAAAAGTTCTCAAGTGAGAGTACTTGAGTTCTTTTCCTGTCCATACTTCTTCTACAACTTGAACTCCAAGGGTATTGATGGCCCTTTGTTGATCAAGTAGATTGCTGAATTTACAACATCGGTTCGGAATGTCTTTAGCAATTCAGAATGAATCCTCATACTCTTTGCCCACTCATTCAATGTTCTGTTCATCCTTTCAACAATACCAATTTGTCTTGCCTTACCAAGAACTGTCCTCATTAATCGAATTCCCTTAGCTGCACAAAATGCTTTGAATTTTGACTTGTTGTACTCTCTTCCATTGTCATACCGCAGACATTTGATCTTCAAGCTAGTTTGATTTTCAATTTCAGACATTTGAATCATCGCTAAGCTAAAGAGAGTGAGAGAGAGAGAACACGAGAGATTTGGAGAACGGGTACTAATAGCGACAAGCATTTTGTCTATTTCTTGTTTTTACCTCTTTATTTTTCAAGAATAGACATAATTGGTAGCAATTATTTGAAAGTATTACATAATATTACACAAAATTCCACAAACTTCATCATCAAAGTCTTGGAGGACGAGTTGAACAAGCAACCAACTTGTTTCCAAATTCAAGTAACTCTTTACTCGTATCATCTCTATGAACAATAACTTCTATGAAGCACAAGCAATCATTTCGATCTCCCATTGCTATCTCAATTGCATTCACCAACTCTTCTTCGGTATGTACCTACATAAAAGCTCCAACTATTTAAATTTTTTTTAAAAAAAATCATATAACATGTGCCTTAAAATACAAAAGTGTCATCTTTTCACCATTAACTAATTAACACATTTTGATAAATTATATTGTCTTGTCCTCAAGGCCTTTGAAGGTAAGATCCTAATAAAGGTATTTTGTGAGAGCCCACATCGATTAGAGAGGAGAATGAAACATTGTTTATAAGAGTGTGAAAATCTCTTCCTAGATACGTTTTAAAAACCTTGAGGGAAGTCTGAAGAGGAAAACCCAAAGACAATATCTATTAGCGATGAGTTTGGATCTTTACAAATGGTATCAGTGCTAGTGAGGAGTGGACACGAGACAATGTGCTAGTGAGGAGGCTGAGCCTAAAGGAAGGGGGGAGGGGGTGGACATGAGGCAGTATGCCAGCAAGGGCGCTGCGCTGTGAAAGGGGTGGATTGTGAGATCCCATATTAGTTGAGGAGGAGAACAAAACATTGTTTATAAGGGTGTGGAACCTTTCCTTAGTAGACACGCTTTAAAAGCCTTGAGAAGAAGCCGAAAAAAGAAAGTTTAAAGAAGACAATATTTACTAACGGTGGGTTTAGACCGTTATATTATATATGAAAATAAAGTAAAAAGCTTCTAGAGATCTTACCTTGGTAGTCCAACAATTACCATCACCATTGTGCATAGCATTGACGATGGCAGTGTAATCCCAATTCTTGATAACATTGTAAGGGCCATCGTGAAGTTCTACTTCAATAGTGTATCCACCATTGTTTATCAAAAATATTATGTTCTTTTGACCCAATTTTATCATTGTAGACACCTCTTGTGGAGTCATCTACCACAAAAAAATTGAAAAGTATTTAAACAATAACAACATGAGATAGAATATAAACTAATTAAAAGTATCAAAAGCTTACCTGAAAGCTCCCATCACCAACGCAAAGAATCACTCGGTCTTGTGGCGCAGCCTGTGCATATCCTAAAGTTGCACCCAAAGACCATCCAATCGATGCATATAGCAATTGCATCTCATACCTAAATTTCATCAATCTCATTCATTAATTAATACTATGATGCATCTCAATTAGAGTAAACTAAACACAAAATTAGCTTACCCGCATGATTTTGGTAGCTTAAGTTTTTGACAATGAAACCAAGAGTCGCCCGTCTCAGATATTACACTCATTTGACTCGATAACATTTTTTGAATATGTTTGAAAAGAACATTGACCCGTAACGCCTCGCTTGGGTCCGATTCGGGTGGACTACACTCGGGTACATAAATCCTTCGATAATTCTCGTAAGCTGTTGGATTGGGTTTCACCCGCTTAGCAAGGGCCCGAAGAAAGTCCTTCATTAAAATTGACACGAACGTCCGTCCATTAGGAAACACTACGCGATCTGTTTCGACCATGATCGCTTTGTTCTTTTTGTATGTAAGAGTGAAGGCTACAGTTTCCAATTCATCTAAACTGGCTCCAACAAAGATGGAAGCGTCCGCTATTTCCACCGTCTCACCACAAAACGCCGTGCTGATCGTTCCCCAATAAGTTCCGATGAAATGAGCGTGGTCCTCGGAGACCAAACCTATTATGAAATTTGATTTAAGATATTTCTTATTCTTTAAACATGGTAAACATTAATTAAAATTGGACTTTTGATCCCACTTATGTTTCTACCTTTGGCCGACGGCATAACGGCCACAGCATAGCCACATGTGTCGGCTAGCTCGAGGAACGCGTCTTGTGCTTTGGCGGGTCGTAGCTTCTTCCCGGCGACGATGACGGGCTTTAGGGCGCTATTTAGAAGCTGAGCTGCCTTGGCCACTGCCACCTCCAAACTCAATTGGTTAGTTTGCATGTACAAACAATTGGTAGAGAAAGGGATGAGTGGTTGGATAGAGAAAGAAGGGTGAGGAATGGACACAACGTTGCAGCAAATGCTAATGTAAACTGGTTTGCTCTCTTCTAAGCACTTTGAAATTGCAGTGTCTATCTGCCACTGTGCGTCTTCCAGATTGTCGATGATGACCTGATAGCACGTGAGATTTTGAAAGCATCGGAGTTCTTGTCCGAAATCCGGCAACCCAATAGTATGATGAATAATCCTCTTACTCCCATAATCATTAGAATTTGGTCCCCCCACAATGCAAATCACGGGAAGATCCTCAGAGTAAGCACCGGCGATGGCGTTGATCAGGCTCAGCCCACCAACACTGAAGCTGACAGCGCAGGCTCCAACCCCACGTCGCCTAGCGTACCCATCAGCCGCATACCCAGCATTGAGCTCGCTGCAGCACCCCACAAGGTTAATTCCTTTTTCCGCCACGAAGTAGTCGAGGAGCACGAGATTTGAGTCTCCCGGAACTGAAAAGATATCCGAGACACCAATTTGGACAAGCCGACGCGCTAGGTAGTGGCCCAGCGTCGAGGGGAGTGTGGTGGGCGGTGGAATTATGAGCGGTGCGTGGGCGCTATTATCCGCGGCTACTATGCCATTGGTTAGAGGCTTAATCGTGGGGCTGTGGGCTGTCGTTGTGGCCATTGGGTTTGTTTCAGTTTGGAAGCTCCCATTTTCTTGCGTCACGGACATAGCTAATGAAGATGAACCAATGGGAACTCATTGCCTCACCCCCATGTATTTATGTTAGCAAGTGGGGTTTGTTATCATTTCATAATTTATTCACTCAACTTTTTAAATTAGTTTATTTTGAAAATTTTAATTACCCAATTTATTGTTAATTAAAACATTAATTTAATTATATGTATTTAAATAATATTAATTTATTAATTAATGTACCAAAGTTATTAATTTAATTATTTGAAGTTTTTACGAGTATTAGAAATCGGGATATGTTAACATGCCAACATGAACTATCTTATATAACTAGAAAAGTGTATGTTTATGTAATTGGAATGAGGTGAAATAATATGCATGATGTATGTGTTATTTACAAATGCCTGAAATGCCTCTAGAAAGAGATTTTAGAACCGTAAAGCTATAGAAGATGAATTTCACTATGCCAGAAATTTTGTTTTTGAGTTTAAGAACGGTACTCCAGGTGATTGATTGACATATCTCCTTGTATGAAAATGTATGAAAATGTATGAATGAACTAAAATAAGGATAAGGTGGTAGAGTTGAGACGATTTTACGATGACCACGGTCAGGACACTTTTAGTAGACTAAGCACCCAAAAATCGTGAAAGGAAAATCAGTTAACAGAATCTATAATGCTTCGTAACAAGATTAGCCCTCAAGAGCCCTAGAAATGAGAGTTCAAGATTTAAACTGTCTAGATGCCTTATAAAACTAGTTAATCTCTACGGCACCTAGGAAAGACTAAGGAAGCTTACCATGCATAGAGTAGTTGTTATGGTGTTACCAGAACTAGACCGCTTTCTATTTATTTTGGTGCGTCATTATTGTTATTTAGAGACCTAGGCCAGACCTAATAGTGCTCATGTCGAGCGATTGGTATTCAGAAACCCACATCGTCAAGCTTGGCCTAGATTAGTCAGATAGGATAGCGTGTCGAGGCGACTTAGGTGCCCCTACTGTTGAGCTAGCCAACACATGGGGTTATACCCAAGAACATTTTACTATATAATCCTATAGAAGGATCGCCAGATAATGTTATATAGTGATGTTTCAAGAGATGATACCATACTGTTCTATGAGATGATTGTGACGAAGTCGCATTTCCAGATCTAGGATATCGATGATTCATTTTTATGACAATGTAAGTCATCTAAGATTGAAGAATTGAAAAAGTTGCTCACCTAAAGCTCACATAAGCCGTCCAACAAATCCATGGTATTTGAAAGTTTAAACAACTCTCAAACCTCAATTGGAATTGATGAAAAAAATAAGAACGATGTTTAGATCTCGATTGAGTATGTGTCTAGCAAGAGAATCGCTTGGAACTTTGAGGCTTCTCTAGAAGCTCAGATAGTTGTAGAACTTAGGTTAGAACTTCCTAGAACCCAAAGATATACCTGTGGTAAATTATTAGGTCAAGTATGCGATTAAAGCCTAGAAGTAGGTTACTTAATCAGTATATTTTTACTCACTAAATACCGCTTTTCTTTTTCAGGTGGCTTGACTATTGCCCGAGTTGGGAGGGTGTTCCAAAGCTGCGTGATCATAAGGAGGCTATTCCGAGGCATCAGTCTTATGTTTAGGGGATGTTGTATTTTTATTTGGTCCTCATTTTCTAATAATCTTGGAAAACAACAATTTTTTTAGTAAATGTTTTTTAATGGGTCTTTTTAATGCAGTGTTGTTTGATTTTAAATTTTTGTAATTTTTTTTCGTTTTTTTTCGATCTTCGCGATTTGTGATCCAAAACTTCAAAAATTAGGTCGTAACAAAAAATGATAAATATTATCTTAAAATTGTTATAATAAAAGAAAACATATTTAATTTATTTTTATAATAAACCATATTTAATGCACTATTTATTAATTTAGAGAAATAGGAACTCCAGCTCAAGGTATTAATAGGGTGTGTTTAAAATCTTTATAATGTTATATTCTAAAACAAATGATGTCCATATTCAATTTTATCAAATTTTATCTTATTACATGTTGAAATTTTTACATTTTTTTTTCTTTTTTGGCTTGTGTTTGAAGAACTGTAAAAAATTATTCCCTTAGTTGAATGAACACATGAAATTGATAGCGCATAGAAAACGACAACACTCGTGAATTTTTGGCTAAGATTGATGAGTTGTGAAATATTTATTTATTGACCAATCTTGTACGCATAAAAAATGTAGGCACTAAATGTGAGATCTCACATCGGAGAGGAGAACAAAACACCTTTTATAAGGGTGTGAAAATCTCTAGACGCATTTTAAAAACCTTGAGGGGAAGTCCGAAAAAGGAAATCCAAAGAGAAAAATATCTGCTAGCGGTGGACTTGAGTCGTTACAAATGGTATCTAAGTCAGACACTGAGCGATGTGCTAGCGAGGATGTTGAGCCCCAAAGGAGGGTGGAGTTGAGACAGTGTGTCAACATGGATGCTGAGTGACACAATCGCACTTTCGAAGGCAGCGGACTAGCGATTGTGCGGCACTCACTTTCCAGCGACAAGTGAGTTAAGCCAATTTGTTCTTGCGTCGCCTACGGCCAAGCGACGTACGGTCGAGCCTCTAGCCTCGGTTTTAAAAGAAGGTTTTAGAAAACGAGGAGAGAGAGAGATTTTTGAAAGAGAGATTTTAGAAAGAGACGTTATATAAGCAAGCAAGAGAAAGATAACAACGGCTTAGCATATATAACCTTGGGTAGGGAGAAGTTGACGACTAGTCATATCCCCCTATAGTACATTCTGGGCCATTTTAGTTCTGGCAGGCCTAGACATGATTTTCTTGAGGTGTCATACGCTCTAGAATTACAAAGGGAAAAACACTAGAATGAAAAGACATGACAAGGGTTTGGCTTGTCATGGGCATGCGGCCATGGGCAACAGGCCCTGGACAGGCATGACCGTGACATCCTCCCCCACCTAATTGGTTGACGTCCCCGTCAACCGACTACTTTCATACCTTGCGATGTGGGTGGCGGCGGAGTTCAGATCTTCGGCGCGTTCCCAGCTTGTTTCCTCTGTAGGGAGATTCTTCCATTTGACAAGGAATTCACGAATCGTCCGTACAGGTCTTCCTATCTTCCTAACCCTGTCGGCTAGGATCTCTTCCACTTCCTTTGTTTCTTTTTGTTTCAGATCGATGCTCGGTCTTGTGGTTGTATTTCGATGGTCGTCGTCTGGATCAGGGTGATAGGGCTTCAAGTTGCTCACATGAATGACGGGGTGAATTTTCATCCATGCGGGGAGTGCAACTCGGTAGGAGGTAGCCCCAATCTTTTTAAGGACTTCAACCGGGCCTTCGTATTTACGAACTAATCTCTGGTCCTTTCGGCTACGAAATCTGATCTGTTCTGGTCTCAGCTTGATAAGGACTTGATCTCCTGCACGGAAATGAAGGGGGCGACGCTTCTTGTCCGCCCATTTCTTCATATGCTTGGAAGCTTTCTCTAAATATGCTCGGGCTATATCTGTCGTCTGCTTCCATTCTCTTGTAAAGTTGTGAGCTTGAGGGTTTTTTCCTGCATAAGGATGATCAATAATATGGGGTAAGGCCGGTTGTCGTCCACTTACAATTTCAAAGGGACTCTTCCCTGTAGACGAGCTTGTTTGACAATTGAAGCAAAATTGGGCGACATCTAACAATTGTATCCAGTTCTTTTGGCGAGCGTCGACGAAGTGACGTAAGTATTCTTCGAGCAAGCAGTTGAACCGTTCTGTCTGTCCATCGGTTTGAGGGTGATAACTCGAGGAGATGTTCAAGGTTGTTCCCAAGAAAGCGAATAACTCAGTCCAGAATGTCCCAATGAATCTGCCATCCCTATCACTGATGATGCTCGACGGAATGCCCCATAACTTTACAACGTGTTTGAAAAACAGTTGGGCTGTGAGTTCCGCCGAGCATAATTTGGGAGTGGGGATGAACGTCGCATATTTTGAGAACCGGTCCACAATAACCAAGATGGCGTCATATTCCCCGACTTTTGGGAGGTGTGTTATGAAGTCCAGAGATACACTTTCCCAGGGTCTTGTTGGCACAGGTAGAGGTTCCAAGAGTCCAGAGACTTTGGCTTTCTCGACCTTATCCTGTTGGCAGATGAGGCACGTCTTGGTGTATTGCATGATGTCGTCTCGCATGTTTGGCCAGAAGTACCCCTTCTTTATTAGGGCGTATGTTCTTTGCCACCCCGGGTGTCCGGCCCATAAGGTATCATGACATTCCTGGATGAGCTTCTTCCTCAGTTCCCCCGTTCTTGGGACGTACAATCTGTTTCCTTAGCTAGTTCGACAACAGCTTTGACCGATGGGTCTTTGTGTAAATGTTCCTTGATGATGTCGCGCATCGATCCGTCGATCTTACTTGAATGAATATGGGCTAACATGCACAGGGTCGCATGTTCGCCCTTCCGACTCAGCGCGTCGACTGCTTGATTACTCTTTCCCGCTTTGTGTTCAAACTTGAAGTCGAATTCAGCCAACGACTCCTGCCACCGAGCTTGTTTTGCTGTTAATTTTGGTTGATCAAAGAAGTGGCAAGTGGCGCTGTTATCCGTCTTCACTACGAACTGCGATCGTAAGAGATACTGTCTCCAGACTCGAAGGCAATGGACTACCGCCAGCATTTCTTTCTCGGAGACAGTGTATCTTCGTTCGGCATCGTTGAGCTTTCGACTTTCGTAAGCGATGGGGTGGCCTTCTTGAATAAGGACCCCACTGAGAGCAAAGTCGGAAGCATCGGTTTCTACTTCAAATGGCTTTGTGACGTCAACCAACCCGAGGACAGGACCCCTCGTCATGGTTGTTTTCAGATTTTCAAAGGCCATTTGACAATCATTCGACCACGACCAAGGGTGGTCTTTCTTCAACAGCTCTGTCAATGGGGCGGCTCGTCGTGAAAACCCTTCGACGAACCGCCTATAGTAGTTGGCTAGTCCTAAGAAGGACCTCAACTCAGATACGGAAGTAGGAACCTTCCATTCTTGGATAGCTTTTATCTTGTCGCTATCCATACTGATTTGTCCACATCTGACGACATGTCCAAGGAAGTGGATGCATGTTTGTGCGAATGCACATTTCTCCTTCTTCACATACAGCTGGTTCTGCCGGAGCTTGTCAAACACTAACTTCAAGTGCACTTTGTGTTCCTCGAGGGTTGTGCTGTAAACAACAANCTTCGGTTCGACTTTCCGTTGGAGGGCTGACAAGAATTTGAGTGCGCCCATTCGGGGGTTGTCGTGATCTTCTTTCTTGTCTAGCAAAGTCTCGACCCTTGCCTCATTGCTCTCTTGAATGGACACTTGGAGTGCAGTGAGAGAGGCCCGATGAGGACAATAGGATTCCTTGTGGGGGCCTTTACACAGTATGCATTGCAAAGGCGTCGTCGGGTGGTTCTTTTGGTGGTAAGGCCCTTGAGATGTCCCCGCTTGATTGTTCTGAGGTCTATCCGTCCATCCATTCGATCTGTTGGGGCTTTCATTTCGATGGCCTGGTGGTCTGTATGGTTTGCCCTCATTGTTTGGGGCTGGTGTCCCTCTTCTTTGGGATCCTGCTTCGTTCCCACAGTCCACGAGTCTCTCGGCGCAGGCCATTGCGGCAGCTAGGGTTTGGACCCTGTTCTCATGTATCTTTGTTTTGGCCCACGGTTGTAGACCATTTATAAAGAAGAACACCTTGTCCTTCTCTGCTGTACCCCTGATATCCAGCATCAGGGTTGAGAATTGTCTGACGTAGTCCCGTATGTTTCCAGTGTGTTTCAGGGCTACTATTTTCTCCATTGCTATGTGTCCTGCGTTTTCGGGGAGGAATTGTTCCCTCAACTCTCTCTTGAGGTCCTCCCATGAGTCAATGGTGCACAATCCATCCTCGATGTCTTGCACCTTCGTACGCCACCACAGTTTGGCGTCGTCTACGAGATACATCGCAGCTACAGTCACCTTCTTGTCGTCGGTACAAGCCGTTGTGGCTTTGAAGTACTGTTCGACGTCGAAGATGAAGTTCTCCAACTCTTTGGCGTCCCGATTCCCTTTGAAGGCTCTAGGGTCTGGGAACCTTAGTTTGTTGGATCCTGCACTAGTTTGTCCAGCCGTGACACCTTCCACGGCTTTCATGGTAACTTCAATTCGAGTGCTCATGGCGGACATCCTTTCTTGGAGGTCGTCGACTGTTGATCTGAATTCATCAGCCAATCCATTGAACAAACTCATCATTGTGTTTTGTAGTATGTCGAACTCTTCGCCACGTCCCTCTTTGTGTGCGACAGAGCTATCCGGACTATCAGACGGTTTTGGGCTGCTCGTAGGAGCAACTCTTTCTTCGAGCGAGGTCACTCGAAACAACAGTTCTGCGATTGGCAACCCGTCTAGGCGGTTGCCCATTGCGTCGACTTGGACGACTTTCTCACTCAGTTCGGTCACCCGTGTTTCCAGGAAACGGAGGGTGTCAGGGACTTCTTTGAGGAACAGCATTTCCTCCTCTATTAGCGTAAGCCGATCGGCTTGTGCTTTGGGTGTCGACTTTGTCGTCGACATGATTTCGGTCTGTATGACGTTACGGAGCTAACAAAGCTCTGATACCACGTGACACAATCGCACTTTCGAAGGCAGCGGACTAGCGATTGTGCGGCACTCACTTTCCAGCGACAAGTGAGTTAAGCCAATTTGTTCTTGCGTCGCCTACGGCCAAGCGACGTACGGTCGAGCCTCTAGCCTCGGTTTTAAAAGAAGGTTTTAGAAAACGAGGAGAGAGAGAGATTTTTGAAAGAGAGATTTTAGAAAGAGACGTTATATAAGCAAGCAAGAGAAAGATAACAACGGCTTAGCATATATAACCTTGGGTAGGGAGAAGTTGACGACTAGTCATATCCCCCTATAGTACATTCTGGGCCATTTTAGTTCTGGCAGGCCTAGACATGATTTTCTTGAGGTGTCATACGCTCTAGAATTACAAAAGAAAAAACACTAGAATGAAAAGACATGACAAGGGTTTGGCTTGTCATGGGCATGCGGCCATGGGCAACATGCCCTGGACAGGCATGACCGTGACACTGAGCCTCAAAGGGGGTGGACATGAGACGGTGTGCCAGCCTGAACACTGGACTCCAAAAGGGGTAGATTGGGAGGGTCCAACATCGATTGGAGGAGGGAACAAGTGTCAGCAAGGACTCTAAGCCCCAAAAAGAGTGAATTGTGAAATCCCACGTCGATTGAAGAGGAAAACAATTTGTTTTATAAGAGTGTAGAAATCTCTCCCTAACATATCATTATTACTACCCTATTGATTTAATTATTTGTTTCTCCATCCTACCATCCATAATTAAAGAAAAAAAAAAGTTAATGAAGAGTTAAATAATAATTACATAATTTATTGCCTAATGACTTTATATATTAAGTAGACTAAGTATTTGTGGCATCACTTCAGGCCACATGATTCTCAATTCAAAAAATGGGGCATCAAGTTAGGCCACATAAATGTAAAAACTTTCTTATAGTTAATATAGGAATGGAAAACATTTAACTAAACCTAACCGAACATCTTATATCTTTCCTCTACTTTAATTTATAATTCAACAATTTCTCATATCTTTTTAATCTCTTTCTTTCGTTCCTCGTCTCTAAAACTTGTCTCATTTCTCTGGTTAAATATCAAAATTTGAAATAAAAATGAGGCATTATTTTAATTTTGAGTAATTTCAAATATAAATATAAGATGAAAAATGAGAAATGAATTGAATAATAATCTCGTTTAGTGAGTATGAGATTTCTTACTATCCTTTATTTTTAAATTGATAGATTTTATTAAGAGTTTTAGACGTGGGTATAAGAAAAAATAAATGCTTAAAATATGCTGAAAGACTCAAATATATATATATATATATATATGTTTTGCATTTAAGAAAAACATTAAAATATTTTATTTGCAAATCAAAAATAGAGTTAGAATACATTGCCCTATAAATAGAACAACCTAAAACATATAAATAGAACAACCTTAAAAACATTTAAATAGTTGAAATATGATATTGCTAATGAGGGCATCTACTCTAAATTGGTGTCTTAGATTAGCTCCTTCTTGTCACCTGAAAAATACGAGAGAATAGGAATGATTTTAAAGACTCAATCAATAGCCTACTTATAGGTTTTTAATCTCAATAAATAGCCTACTTATAGGCTTTTAATAGTGTTTTTAAGGTGTGCTAGGCTACCACAATCTTTTTTATAATGTTCTTGTTCATGTTCTTGTCTTGAAAACTTAGACCTTCGAATCTTGTTCTTAATTCTTATTCTTAGTTCTTGTTTTTGTTCTTAATTTTTGTTCGGTCCCCTAACACATCTCCTTAGGATTTTGTAATATCCCGTTAGAAAAAAAATAATAATTAGTTGAGGTCGCTGGAGAAGTTGTGAAAGTTTCGGTGATCGCCAAAATTTTCAGACTGCACACGACTACAGATCAAATAAGCACCATCGACCTTTCAGTCAATGCCCCACGCTTCATCGAGCACCTGGAAAAGAGAAAAGTGAGAGAGGAAAAACGAGAGGGAGAGAAAGAACTCGAAGTTTTTTGGCCAGTGAAAACCACCAATCCAGACTCTCGAAACCTTGGCCTCGATGCTTAATCTGAGCAAACCAAACCGTGAGTCATCACCGATCTTAATACTCCACCCAAAACAAACCTACGCCATGTCGTCGTCGTCAACTGGCAACCTTCCTATAAGTCCCCACAAGGTACCATCAACAATAAAATGGCCAGTTCTATAGTTACGCGGACCCTTGACAATCGAGTCAAGTTCACGATTAGGGGTTAGTTGGCGAACCCCTAATCGTCCCCGGATAACTACTAACTCATATACATGAACAATAAATCTCGACCAACTCTAATGTACCAATGTGGACCCCTGTCACTCATGACGGCTCACTAATAAGAAATTAACTAGCAAACTTCCTATAAGTGCCCACAAGGTACCATCAACAATAAAATGGTCAGTTCTATACTTACGCGGACCCTTAACAATCGAGTCAAGTTCACAATTAGAGGTTAGTTGGCGAACCCCTAAACGTCCCCGCTTAACCGCTAATATCATATACATGAACAGTAATCCTCGACCAACTCTAATTTACCAACGTGGACCCCTGTCTCTCGTGACAGGTTCACTTAAAGGAAACTAACTGGCAAACTTCCTATAAGTCCCCACAAGGTACCATCAACAATCAAATGGTCAGTTCTATGGTTACACGGACCCCTGACAATCTAGTCAGGTTTACGGTTAGAGGTTAGTTGGCGAACCCCTAAACGTCCCCGCTTAACCGCTAATACTGTAACATGCGTGACGGAGGCATAACTTAATCATCTAATCATGGAAAGCTAGTCATGAATCTCAGTACATAAGGTGGTTGCATACGCGTTTCGGTAAAGTTTCAGCGAACATGCATAATCACTTTCAACATGTATCATCTCAACTCATTCTATGTTCAACTTCTAAAACATACTTCTTATACCATAATTTCATGCATACTAAGAGCGTAGCTAAATCCAAAGTTCCGAGGTGCCACTTACCTGGGCAGCGTGATGTTCTCTTTTTTTTTGTTCGACAGGAGTTCCAAAGTTTGTCAAACTCCTCGAATAATATCTACGTTAGAAAAACAAGAATACGGGTGAAAGCAGTGCCAAAATCGAAGTCAAAACGGATAATTCTTCGAAGAGAGCTCGGCTCAATAAGACCGCATTGGGCCGGCTGTCGCAGGCTGGGGTCGTACTGAGCGCTCGCCCTTGATGGGCCGCGCGCCCGTGCCGGGCTGCACGGGGGAAGAAGAGGGCAGCTTCTTCTTCCCCGATTCCTCCCTTCTTTCTCTTTTTTTTTTTTTTTTTTTTTTTTTTTTTTTTTTTTTTTNGATCATTTCGCCGCCAAAATTCTGACTCACGGCCGGCGACGTCAGTGTACCATAACCTCTACCACACGTTTCCCCTCTTTCCCCTTTATATTTATTTATTTATTTTATATACTTACTTGGGGTTCTACACTATGATATGTTATGTATGTGAGATAGGATACAAGAAGGATGAGATAAACGTAATGTAACGATATAACTAAGGTATGATTGATATAACGATATGGTTAGGTTATGTAAAGAAAAGGATATGATTATGGTAGGTTGATAGAACGATATGGTTAGGATACGCTCCTGTGACGGTATGACTAGGATACGTCCATGTAACTGTATGACTAGGATACGTTCATGAACCGATATGGTTAGGATGTGTTCTTGTAACGGTAAGACTAGGATACGTTCATGAAACGTTTGATTTAGGATACGTTGGACGATAATAGGACTAAGGTATGTTCATGAGATGATATGACTATGAGATGTACAAGGACGATAAAAGATGATAAGACTATGACAAGTTTAGGAAATGATATGGTTAGAATATGCATATGGAAACAATATGACTAAGGTATTATTCATGAAATGATACGACTATGAGATGTACAAGGACAATACGACTATGACAAGTTTAGAAAACGATATAGCTAGGATATGCATATGGAAATGATATGACTACGAAGTGTTTACGAAATGATCTGATTATGATATGATATGAGAATGACGGATATATATATGTTGTGATAAGATATGAAAATGATATGAAATATGTTGGTATGAGATATGTGATCAATTGACATGTTTATGATATGATATACTATGATGCGATATGTTACGGTATGAGATATGTGATCAATTGACATGTTTATGATATGATATATTATGATGCGATATGTTACGGTATGATATGTATATGATGAAAATTGTTATGTCTGGAAGCGTTGAACGTTATGATATGACATATTTATGTAATCTGAATGATATGATATGATTGACATGCAAAACGACAAACTAGCATGAAATACAACTGTGACGTATACATAAATATATATGATAAGTGATATGATAAACAATATGAGAAATGATATGAAAAACGATATGATGTGTATGAAACGCTAGCGGGGTTGTATTAAATGAAAAAATGTTGGGACCTCATGCATTATTGTGTGTCATGCATCGGGAGATACCCCTTTTTATGATGGTATGGATGCGTACATTAAGAGGCAGGAAAACGATAATTATGGATATCATAATGCTGCGACGACCAGGCAGGAAAACGATCATTATGTTTATCCTAATGCTGCAACGATCGTTATTCCTATACGGGTGTCTGACATCAACAACTACTAAAGAATGCTCGCCCAACAAGAAAGGGGCCCAGGAGGTGTGCGAACCGACTGGTGGGTCCATACTCGCATGTGTGAACCATGTGTAGAACATAAAATACACATCCAATTAGCCCGTTTAGGATAGTCGCCGTAGGTAAATAGACTAATATGATAGGGCACCTTCATGAAATTGTATGTGTTTGCATTTAACCCCAATAGTGGGGTCACTTACTAAGTATTTCTTAAAATACTCAAGCCACGTGCTACTTTTATTTCAGGTAAAGGCAAGGCATCCTTGTACGGCTGACGATGACATCACAACTCGAGACCGTGACACATGCATAGGGTAGTCACACTTATCTCCTGAGACTTAGGTAGAATAGAATGTTTTTAATTTAAATGTTTATTTATTTAATTTAGTTTATTGTTGTGTTGTTTTAAAAATGTTTTCAAACACGTAAGTCGATGACTATATTTTAAGATGAAGGTTATGTTTTATGAAAGTTTAAATGAAGTATTTCCGCATTCAATGTTCATGAGATGAATACAGTAGCGACCTTAGATTAAATAGAAAAATTAGAGTCGTTACATCAAAATTTTGATATGAGTTTCGACATGCGGCTCTAGAATTAAGTCTATCGATATGAAAGATGAAACCTCACAAAATTTGGTGTCATTCGAGTATTCGATGGACGCTTCACGGGAAAGTATGACCACTCACCAAAATGACGTCTACTCCAAAAGATTAAAAATGGCTTAAAATGTACCAGAGGGGGAGGCATGTTGTCATCCCTCCACCACCCCTGATCCCTGTGGCCTAAGCGAGCTACCTTATGACACATACGTGTGTCATAGCGTGGGTGAGCATTGCAAGACAGTATTTCAAGCGTCTTTCATTTGAAATGGGTATTTTAAAGAAAGTGTCATACGACATAGATGAGCTGGCAGTGCGCCTTAGCCCATGTGTGAAAGGTTGGTATACACACCCGCTATCTAGTACTATAATGACCCGACTTTTTGCGTATGCATCGATTGTAGTCGTCACTTAACAACCTAAAATTTAAAATTTAAAATGCATGAAAACATGTTAAAGATAATTTATTAGAAAAAATAATGCTTGGGTGCCCCTTTCTAAATAATTTAAAAACATGCCATTTAACCAAATAGTTTAACAAAAGATAATTAAAGAAAACTACAACATTCCAAAGTTTCTTAGTTCCGATAAACTAGGATGTTTATGCAACAAAACTTAAAAATAATAAAATCTTTTTATGCGGAAGCTCTTAACTCTAAGTTGTCCGAGGATGGTCACTTCCATGTTGCCCTTACTTGATCGTAGAATGAGTATGAAAATACTCAAGTAAGGCTCTCTCCCATTAGAGTCAGACATGTAAACAACCATACAGTTCATCAATTAAAATTGAGGAATCTCGATGGTTGATTGCTCGTAATATATAGTGCGTAATCTACTCATTTAAAATAGTTTTCAACAATCACTCCTTAGAGACCAGTAGTGGTTGGTTACTCGATACACACAGTGTATAATCCTTATCACGTTTATAAATTTCAACAATCACCCATGTGACCAAGACCAATAATGACTGGTTATCCGATACACACAGTGTTTAACCCTTACCACATTTATTTCATTAAAAAATCATAATATGCACAGACAACATCAATATAACAATTCATATCATAACATACACATCCAACCATGTTTCGAAAAACAAAACAATTTAGTTTCAATAGGAAAGTCTCTTACTTGGAACACTTCCCTTAATCACTACTAGAAATATTGGTCCAACTCTGACTTAAACCAAACCCACGTCAATAGAGTTACCAATCAATCTAGATTGCACAAGGTATAACAACTCTAAAATTAGTTGAATTTTATCACTCACCGTTCTATGAGGGAATATGTGTTCTCCATGAGTGAATCTCAAATTAAATAAGTTGTTCAAGATGGCACGTCAGGTAGAGAGTAAAAAGGATATGTCCAAACCACTATTGAGTGATCTATGGAAACCAAAAGTTTCAACCACTTGAGAGGTCATGTCATGGAATTCTTTCTAGGTTTATCTAAGATAACAAAAAGTCACACCTTCATCAAGTAGTGATGGGTTGTTGCACTCACAATATTACATAGGTTACTTTGAGTAAAGTCTCCACCCTATTGGGAATAGATAACATAGGTTACTTTGAGTAAAGTCTCCACCCTATTGGGAATAGATAAGACTATATGTTGTCGGTATTAGCAGTTCCACCCTATTGGGAATAGATAACATAGGTTACTTTGAGTAAAGTCTCCACCCTATTGAGAATAGATAAGACTATATGTTGTCGGTATTAGCAGTACCAATGCCTTACTCTCATAAATAGTTTTGATTTCAAGTTTATCTTATGAAAATTGCTTACAACAATAGATATTAGACAACTATTAGTGTGACATTATTCATACTTTATACTGAAACAATGAAAGCCCTAATGTGTTAAAATGAGGTAGGTGAACGTGAACTGTTAGAACAGGAGTAAGTTCAAGACACCAATGAGTTCATGTAAAAGATCAAGACAAGAATGCACACCGGTAAAGTAGACAAAAGAGTTATGTCAACATGAGACATAGAAACTTGAAGTTTGAGGTAGTTGACAAGGCATTCTTGAAGGAGTCTCCAATAAGGCATCCTGTGGTTTGGATGAGAGGGCAAGCTAAGCTCACACTTCATCGGATCCTTCAACATTTTAGATCGAATCAAATTAGTAGCATATAGTTTGGCCCAACCACTATCTCTTCTTACCGTGCAAATTAGTGTTCCACATATTCATCTTCACAAATACTTGACTGACTGAACAAGCGTTATAGATTACGCACCTCTCTTGATTAATGAGGACCCAACTTATTCTAAGCTTAAGTACTTTCTTGGATGAAAGTTTCTTTCAAATGTGTATAATCTAACAATAAAAAATTAGAAAAACAAAAAAAGTTAGTCTCACGTTGGTTAGTTTGAGAAAGTGGACAATTGGATGTGAGTACTAGAAGGGAGGTCCTTGGATTACTGAGTCACAACAATTGTTCTATTTCATCCCACTTGAGCGGAGTGAGTTGGAGAATACTTTTTCTGACGGCATCAACTCAGCTTCTTGACTAATCCGACTTGGGTTTAATATGTTGTTTCCTACCATTTTTCGACTCCTTGGGAGCTGTTTTGACACTTTTGGAAGCGTTTAAGGTTAGTATGGCTACATTTTAGCTCAATTAAATTTGGAGCTAAGTTTAGATTATTTTATGCAATTAGCTTAGTCAATTTCCATACTAGAATTCTAAATTATGATTGTGGGGCTCTTTAGGTAGGATGAGATTTCAATAAGTAGCTTTAAGCTAGCATTAAAGGAGCGTAGTAACTTCAGCTTAAACCAATCAAGTAAGTGGTTTCTCTGTTGCCTTGGTTGGATGACTTGTTTGCTGAATGAACAATGCTCGTCATGTGGCCCTTTCACATATCGCGTTTTATGATTGTTTGGCATGTGCTATGTTGTGTTTATGTTATGATATGTTTTGTCATGCTACAAATTATGTTGTCAGTTATACTATGATATGGGTTTATATTTATGCCTCAAAGCCTCGTAATTAATTATTTAGTTTTTAACAATAATTTTTATTATTTTATTTATAATTTAATTGGTATTCATTATATGAAAATCTAAGATTATTCATGTAATCTTGAGCCGTATGTAGTTGACATACAAGATAATAGTGTTTAAGTAATAAACTAAATGGTCTATAGTATATAGATAAGGTTGAATGACTTATCTTGGTAACACTATTCTACGACCCATTTTGTAATATTTACAAATGATTTGAACCAAATTGGTCATGTGGAGACATGTAAGTGAGGGTATCATGTGAGTTTGCATAAGATTGAACCAAGAAATATTTAATCTATTTTTATAAATCTGTTAATTAAGAAGATTAATATTTCACATGACGATCATATGTGACTCGATCTTAATCCAAAGTGAGTTATAAACTCGCTTGTGAGGGCTTGTCCTTTAATTTACATGGGTGAGAATGACTCTTTAAGACAATTTAATGTGCCTACCATTTTAGGGACGTGACCAAATAAGAAGTTGAGAACATAATATCATTGGATAAAATTCACTCTTTTCCACATAAAGAAAGTGGATGGGTTGTTCTCTCATTGGACTTTTATGATTGGAACATAAACAAATTGTTCATTAGAGAATTAAGGTAAAAGATGTAATTAAAGGGGGTAAAACAAACTTTTGACCTAGTTGTAATTATGAGCCACTCGTGAAGGATCGACGTGGTTGTAATGATTATATCAATGGACATAACTTTTTCTACTCGTGCATAAGAGTGCAACTCTAAGTCTATTGTGAAGTATATAATTAATGAATGAAAATTGATTAATTAAAGAGTTTAATTAATTATTTTTGTATACTGAAACTTATAATTTGTAGGTCCAGAAGGTCTCCTTGTTAGCTCATAGTAGTCCCAATTTACTTAAAAGAAAAGAAAAATAGAAGTATTCAAATTAATATTTAATATATTAGATATATTAAATACAAAGGAGAAAATAGATTTAATTTGAAATGTTCAAATTAATATTTAATAGATTAGATAGGATAAATATAAATGGAGAGTACATTAGAAAGACATGTGAACTATGATAATATGTTCGCTCTATGCGTATGAGACATTAGAAAGCCGTGTATGTTAATCATGAAAAATAAGACAAGTACTGTTATATGTCTCATAGGAACATTATGTCATGAAAAGAATGAATGGACTTGTATTGTAAGTATATGTCATATTTTGATGCTATGTTACCTCATACATTTTGTGTGTAATGTGCATTGGTATACTTTTCCATTATGATTAGTATAAAGGCGTACCTTAAGATGTTTATGTTTATCACGATATTACGTAGACTCTTTCCCTCCATAGAGTCCAGCAACATGCACATGCGCTAGCCTGAACAGCCAAGTTCAGGGGGTACGATACGAGCTCGCAGGGTGGATCCATGTTCACGTGTGTGGGTCGTACGTAGAGAAATATTACACATCCAACCCCACCCAGACCGGAAACTAGAGCCCAAGGCCTTGATATTTTAAAAAAAGATAGGTCTCACCATGGTTGTTTGTGTTTGCATTTTTCGACAGAATAGTGGGGCTACTTACTGCATATTTTTAAATACTCAACCACATGCTACTTCTTTTTCAAATTAAGGTAAGACACCCTTATATGGATGATGACATCACTATAAAGGCCATGCAAGCGAGCCAAGGTAGTTGCCCTTATATTTGGTATAGTAGCCCTAGGTTAGATCGGAAGGTTTGCGTTGTTTTATTTAAGTTTCTTATATGAACCAAGACATCAATAATGAAAGATAAACTTCAAGAAAGAGGTAAAGAAAATGTTGTTCAAATTATCACAAGATGCTGTAATTCATGCAACATTAAAGGAGAATCAAGCTCCATTTATTCTTGAATGGTTACAAATTTTGGGTACATGATAATTTAGAGTTACGATGTTTCTTTAATGTACCTTAAGGCTTTTATTTATTTATTAAATTTATACCGTAGCTAATTATGGTCGTAAGGTATGAAAGTTAGAATTTTTTCCATGTGTTTTCATTTTGAGGCTACATAAAGCCAGGTATATCATCCGTCTAAAATAGATTTAAAAAATGTAATAAAAAGAGCATTTTTGCTTTCCTCTCGACTAAGTTTTTTTTTCTCGCAATTTTATGTAATTTAGATTGCATGTTTAGAATCATTCAAGCTTCATAACCATTGTGGCTCGTGAGTGATTCAAATCTAAAACAAATGATACCAAATATCCAATAATAAACGACTATATCTTTTTCTGTGTAATTGTAATGGAACTACATGAATGGTATATATACTTGCTATATATAAAACAAATGAAAGATGTGATCATGCATTTCTCATCCCATCTCAACCCTGCTAAAAATTATTAAATACATTTCCAGAACAAGGAGTTGATAAGTTGAGAAACGACTCATGTGTAGATCTTTATTCAAAGTTTGCCTCATCTTCTGCAAAGATATTAAATATGAAGTCCCGAAATCGCTTCGAGTATTGTTTTGGATCGACAGCTGATATCGAAGTAGGATCGTATTGAATTGACTTGTAGGCATGCTCAAGCTTCTTGCTAATGTCATAATCTTGAAGTATGTCAATGATACCAAAGAACATAACCACATCATAATACTCCCCTGTTGGTTCTCCTACCAATTGAAACTCACAGTCACTTTTTCTCACCGTTCGTTCCACTCGAGCAGGCATGTTTACACCCAATTTGATACTCGACCATCTGCAATTTAATTGTTGTGAAGCTCATACAATTAAGAACAATGCAAATTTGTTGTCAATCACATTTCACCTGGATGGATCGAGGAAAAGCTGATCCATGTCGACTCTTGATAGACGAGGAGCTGCTTCATTCTCTGCCCCTCCTGAAAGATTGGAACAGAGACATGCTAAGTGGTTGATAGTGTGACAGTTGGAGGACAAGAACATAGAGAAAAACCTGTCGGAGTTCGAGCACCGGAAGGTATGAAATCACCAGCAGCTGAAGTTTCCCTGAAGTGAAGACCAACAAGAAGACTATAATCCATAATTCTTTCTTGTTCGAGGAACTCACAGTCTCGATCGATTTGCCTATAAGAACGACAATTAATAAACATCAAGTGGAGACATGAAAGTTAAGATCTTTGTTGGTGTCCCTAACCATAGCTTTTTCACCTGCAAAACTCTTGAAACCATGATTTTTGCAATCGAAATACGAAGTTAAGATCGAGGTCCTTCAGGATGGTAGTGTCGTCGATTTCGCTCAAAGGCTTATCTGTTGTGCGTCCAAGAATTGACCCTTTCAAGTCGAACCGTCGGTGAATGGAATACTCCGAGCAAAAAAGGTTTCCCATAATGATGAACCTTACCTGAAAGTCCCCACGTGGACTAATTTAGGGAATGATCATGGGTTTATAATCAAGAAATATTATCTCCATTGGTATGAGGCCTTTTGGGAAGCCCAAAACAAAACCACGAGAGTTTATGGTGTTGGACGAAAGTCCCACGTCGGCTAATTTAGAGAATGATCATGGCTTTATAATCTAGGAATACTATACTATCTCCATTGGTACGAGGCCTTTTGGGACCTCAAAGCCATGAGAGCTTACACTCAAAGTGGACAATATCATATCATTGTGGAGATATGTGATTCCTATCACCCTAAACAACACAAGAATATTCTTCCGGTAGTGGTTTCAAGTTGATGTTGTGAACAAATGTTAATGTACCTTCTTTTGAATTGGCCCTGTTAATTTAACACAATGAAGACCATAGAATTTGGTCACCAAAGTAGTCTGAAAGGCTCTAACATGGTTATAATAGGCAGAGAGCATTCTTATCAAAACCTGCACAATCACACCAAGTTCTCCCCAATTACAATTGCCATAGTCGTTGTTGTATAATGATTAGTGTAAGAAAAGAAAACAATGTCTCACTTTAGCTTCGGCCTTCTTCATCGTCTTGATCATATATCGATCGTCGTTAGTCAAGTAGAAGAAGCTACCACTTTTTCCTGGAGAAGAAAGTTCTCGAAGCGCATCGTTCCCACAGATAGATAGCATATAATCAGCTGGATCCACCTTGAACAATTTCCTTAGAGTTCTGAAGACAGAGGACAATATCCATTAACACGGCTAACAATTTGGTTCGACATGTCATATTCGATCGAGAAAACGACGTTGAATTGTACCTGAAAACCAAAGGGCAATAATCCTTCCATTTGAACTCACATGACTGATGGGGTGGCGTGTGTTTGCTCCCTTCGGAAGGGAATTTGGTCCAAACTTTTTCCTTTGGATCAAAAGCTGATGGCTTCAAATCAAGGGAAGCCGCCGGGGCTGGTCTTCCAACCGAGTGCCTGTTGAATCCTCACGTACACATACAAATGGTTAAAGAGGACATCAAAATGTACCAAAAACATTGCTTAAAAAGCATCAAACTACCTGATCCCAAGCTGCAAATTGAGCATAAGATCATAGTTCTTGTGGCCTTTGCAGATAGTCTCTCCTTGCCTCTTACAAGACTTTGACATCCTCATTGGCGTCCCAAGTCCCTCCTTCTCCAAACTCAATCCCAACATATATTCACTCATATCCCCCCGCCCTCCTCCTCCTCCTCCTCCTCCTCCTCCTCCGGCCGACGACGTCCTCTCGCTGCAACACCCCGTCACAAAGTCGTCGATATCCCCACACCCCCACATTTGCATTCTATCAAACGGCCTCTCGACCTCAATACTCACCCGTCCATCCACTGACATCCTCCTCGGCTTCACCCCGTCCTCTCCCTTCGACGACCTCCACGCCGCTAGCTTCTTCTGCGACGGCAAAATCGACACCTTCTCCCCAAGGCAAATCTTGCAATCACTAAAGTCCACATTATACACATCTTGTGGATCCCATTGCACATTCCCTAATGAGCCAGAGGGATAGTAACTCCCGTTTTGTTCTTGTGGATCTTTGCTCCAATATCCTACATAGAAACTCCCATCAGGCCATTTGAATGTTCCATTGCCTCTAGGCAACCCTGATTCCCAATTGCCTTCATATTTATTCCCATTACTCCAAACAAAACTCCCTTTCCCACAAATCTCCCCATTCTTCCATTCACCGACATAATGATTGCCATTCTTCCATTGATATTTCCCATTCCCTTCTTGCAATCCCCTCCTCCATTCCCCATCATAGCAATCGCCATTTGAGAAGCTTTTAACTCCACGCCCATGTTTCAAATTCATCACCCAATTCCCTTTATAAGTGTCCCCATTTGACCCTGTGTAGGTTCCATTTCCATCCATATACCCGCTCTTGAATTCGCCTTCGTATGTGGCTCCCGATGGCCAGCTGAATCGGCCACGGCCCATTGTCTTGCCTTTGACCCATTCTCCGACGTACATACAGCCGTCGGTCCAGAGGTATTTTCCGTGGCCGTGTGGGAAACTGTCGCACCATTGGCCGGTGTAATAGTCGCCATTTGGGAGGATTCTGTCAGCGTGGTAAACCTCACCGGCAATTAATTCAGGGTCGAAGGCGTCAGTATAGCCGCCGTTGATGTCGCTATCGTCGGCATGACCCACGGAGGTGGAGCCGAAGATGCTATGGGCTCGCTTCTTGGCCGCTTGGGTTCTGCGGATCGTGGCTTCCCATGCCTTCAAAACTCCACTTTCTCTGTTACTCATAACGGAAGATTTTGAGACGAACCCAGATGGAATTTGGGATTAAAAATTGTGAATTGGGGATTTTTTAAAACACCCAATTGGGGAAAAGTTGAAAAATTAAGATGGAGAAACAAGGAAATGAATGAATGAATCAATGAGTCAAACGATCAAAGCATCTGAATTCCATTTTGAATCCCAAATGTGGGTTTGTTTGTTGTTTCTTCTGTCTGTCTCTGTCTAACATGGTTTGGTTTTGGGTGTTTTTGTTGGTCTCAGCTTTTGATTTTGTGGTCAAGAAATGCTAAAAAAGAACACGATTTGAAGGAAGGGAGAGAGTTGATCCAATCATTTATTCCCCCTTATTTCTGCAAACAGAACAAACGGTCATGTCTATAAACTGAAGACAACAATTGAATCTTTGTTGATTTTTAGGTGTTTTTTTTTACAGGCTATTAATTGATTGATGCTTGGACATTCGCATAAAACAACATATCATCTGGAGAGAGAGACTCGCTCTGTTGTTTAAGGAGCATTTGACATGTGGTGTTCTAAATTTAGAACAACAAGATGAGGTGAGGATGTCGTGGAATTTGGCGTGATGCCCATAAAACATGATAGGGGAATAGATTTTGATTTAAGAATGGTGAAAAGAGACATGGATTCTGGTCTTTGTGGGCATAACACTCCCTCACCCTGTTTGGTTCCTTGGGATTTGGTCGGAGGATTGTTTTGGTTTCATATTATTTTATTCTTCTCTAAACTTTAAACAAAAATTTCATAATTATTTATGAATATATTATACACTAAATTTAGTTTTATATATAATACACACAAAATTTGATGCTTTCTAGTTTTTTTAGAAAAAAACAACTAAATTATTGTCAAGACACCATGTCAATTGAACAAATGTTTCCAAGTGTTTTATGTATATGGACATCAATTAGGGATAGGTGCCTACTTGATGCTCAAATGCTATGGGGACACCAAGACTCAACACAAAACCAAGAAAGGTAAGCCGTTTACTTAGACAACGACTATGCTTTCACGAGCTGCGACTTGTTAAAGACTTAAAAATATGAAAAGACACGTAAAAGCGGATGGTAAAAATTTTCGTATTTAAAATAAAACATAAATATATTTTAATTTACAAATTTAATTTGAAGTTTGAATACATTGGACTCAATAAATAAAACAATTTAAAAATATTTAAGTAGTCGAAGATGGTGTAGTGTTGTATGGCATTTATTCTAGATCCGCGTCTATACTCAACTAGCATTTTATTTACTTGAAAAACATGGAAAAATATAGAGTGAGTACAAAAACTCAGTAAGTAACCTACTTGTAGGCTCTTAATCATGTCCATGGTGTGTGTTAGGCTACCGCAATCTTTCTTGTCATGTTCTTTTTCTTAACCTGAGAACTTGGACCCTTAGGTTTTGTGGTTGAATTTTGAGTTTTTGTTGTGATCTATCCAAGGATCTTGGTCCTCGATTCTAAGTTGTTCTTCTTGTATTTGGATCTTATCATGGTTCTTGTTTCTTGTTTTGTTCCCTAAAATACTCCCCTTAAAATTTATAGTACTAAGACATAAATCTAAAGATCTATGTCCAAGGTTTCATACGTCAAGAGATGTAGTCTGAACTTGTATCCAAGGCTTCATGTGTTTCCTGTGATATAGCCCGAAACCTAAACCTAAGTTTTCTTACATTCCAAGCGGTGTAGACTAAAAATCTACATCCAAGACTTCTTACGTTCCAAGCGATGTAGTCTGAGTCATGGACATGTTGTACCGTGGGGTATACTCACTTTTGTGTTGACAAGGGACTTATCTTCGCTTCTTGTATCATGAGCCATGACATGTAGTCAATTTGGAGGCTATCCCTAATGTGGCCCTAGATTACTCCCCATGAAAAACTGAGAAGGTCACATGATTGGTACAAAATAGGGACGTGAAGTCCTCCAAGAATCATGACTAGAGCATCCCCCAACCATGGTGCAGGGAATTTCATCTAGGTGAGGGAAAACATGAGACCTGAACATGACATCCTGCTAAGAAAAACATGGTGCAGGGCATCTCACTTAGAAGAGGAAAATATGTGCCTCAAGAACCACTGCGTGGTGGGATGTTATCGGTCACCTTGGAGATGATTAGAGTATTACTTAGCATTCTTTAATGTCACGATAACTTTAGGTCATGGAGTGTAATGTCTCATCTTACTCATATCCTTCGCTAGCAAATATTAACAAAATCTCATGTGCTAACCTTAGGGTAATGTGTACTGGTAATCCACCCCATCTTCATGACATGCTTAAAATTCGTCATAAAGTATACATGTCTTATTAGTGTAATAAGTCATCCTCATGAGTTCAAGTCAATCATGACACCGTATTTATCGGAGTTCATAGAATCTTTGTTTGTTAATTCTTTTAAGGATGTCAATAAGAATATTTTTTTTTATCTTTTACTGCTTGATTCTCAGGTCATACATGAGTTTGTTTTAGCTTTTTATGTCTTCATGTTCTTGAGTCTAGGTGGTCAAGGGGTTAGTGTTGTGCTCTTTTCCTTGTACTTTTCTTTGGAGTGTCTTGTCCCAAAAGTTATTTTTAGAGCCTAACAACGCACAAGTCCACAATCTCCTAGGTTAAGTATATGTCAAATTGTCATAACAACTTGCCCAAGTCTTTATAAGGATACTAACATGTTTCTTGAGGTAAGTAGATAAAAGCATGGATTCTTACTATTGGCCTTTAGGGGTAGTTTAGTAATTTTCCTTAAGTTTTGGCTTAGCCCAATCATGTTCTAATGTCCTTGGAAACTTGCATATGTATCTTATAAGCGTGTATAACACATGAGTTCCCTAGCGCCTTGAAAACATCTTGAATCCTTATAAAGGTATTTTGTTCATTTATTTCTTCATTTATTGGTTTAAGCTCTTAATGTATTTCAAAATCCTCGAACTCTTGGGTAGCTATTCATGTCCTAATATATAGTTCTTACTTAAAATCTTAGGCCATTTGGAGGTAGTTTGTACCTTGGAATAGCTCACGGTTGTTTTAGGGGTATTTTGGTCATTTTATCTATAATTCTTAGTTTAGTCCCTGTACACACTCACACGACCTTGATAACTTTCATACCGTCTTATGTAATTGAAATATAACATATATAAAGTCTTAGGTCTTTTGGAGTCCATTTAATTCATAAACCAATGCTTAGAAATATAGGGCATTTTGTATTTATACTTTTTCTTGGTTGAGTCCCTAAATCCATAAATAAGTGCTTAGGCATTTGGGGGCATTTTGGTCATTTTACACTTTATTCTTGCTTCAACTCGGAAAGGGACTTCAATCACTCCAAAACTTCTAGAATATCCTTATATTTCTACCTTAGTCCCTTTTATTAAAATCTCATGTCAGTTTAGGTCATGAACTGATGGTACTTTATTTTAGTCATTGCATGCTCCAAATATGATCCAATGATTCTCAAACTTAATATAATCCTTAAAAATCACGGAATAAGACATCTCATAAAGTTTTATAACATTTAAAGGTCATTTGGATCATAAACGGAAAGTAAGTAACCTTAAGAGCATTATAGTCATTTTACACCACTTGATTTAGCTACTTAACTTTGTGTAATAACCATAAATTTTCATATAAATCTTAACCTACCATAATATGTTTAGCATTAAAATTTCATGGGGACTAATTTAACATTACTTGAATTCTAGCAAATTGCTCCGTTCGAGGTCTTAACTTATCGTTTTTAGTGCTTTCGAGTTGCGAACTATTTCATTTACCTCAAGCCACAACCCTTGTTCGCCTGCATCCATCTCCTTCTCTTAGTTCTTCCCTTGGAAGACTGAAGAGCATCTACTATCTTCACCAACCTTGTAGATTTATGTGCGTTGAGTTTAACAAGACATGTGTCATTAAGAATCGTTCAAAATTGTGGGAGAGGTATCAACATTTGACATTTCTTACAAAAAAAAAATTGAGACTCGATCTTTTTTGCCATTGATGAAGTTCATTTTACTGCCATATTTTACATTTATAACGTATTTGATTCACCAACACAACTTATAATGTTTTCACATTTAGAACGAGTTAAGAATTTACCTAAAGTCGTGGAAAAATCGATAATCTTTACTACTTTATGTTTGTGACTGTGTATACTTGCACATGTCGACAATAATTTACGCACATCATATCTAACAAATTTTTAGCGCCAGTACGGAAGAGTTTAACTAAATGTCCTTTTCTTGATTTCTTTTGTAGAACTGAAAGTTTTTGACGCCATCGACCTAAATTTATCTATTTGTGGAAGAATTAAACTCGGGTAGAGTTAGGCCTGACATCCAAGTGTTATATTTCAAATTGAATTCAGTAATGTTTCAGATGTGGCAAACCATTCAACAATTTCATGATTAATCGGAGATTGCCCGTTGACTTTTAAAGTTGACCAAAGGTCATCACTTTTCCCTCCAACCCAGAATTCTGCATTTCCATGTCTTACCTTGTCTTCTATACTTGTGTACAATTGGATATAGACCTCAAATGAACTGAGTTTCCTCACAAAATCAATAGCTATCATTTTCATGAGGACTTTGGGTTCTGGCACAAAATTATGATTGTTGGAAGATGGATGAAGGTTGACTATATTTTTTGGACTTTTTTTGGTGGTCAATTGTCTTCTAAATTGACTCGTGTACAACGTTAGAGGCCATTTCAACTATTGATTTTTCTATAAAGTTTGTTCATCTATAATATTATGAAACCATAGGATTCAATCTCATGACTAACAATTATTCATCAACAAATCAGAGTTTAAAATAAGGGATTTCATCTTACTCGTTTCCAAAATTCCAACATTTCATGTTCTTCCTATTTTCTTCTCTTTTTCTATGTTAGAAGAATTTTAATCCAATAAATTAATGTGATTATGTTTCGTTAACTTTCGAGAGAAATAACTGCATTCAAAGTTGACTAAGAACTCATAAACTTACTGTTCTTAAGAATCATCGAAAGACCGAGAAAGTTATGAGAGATGGATTATAATTAAATAATTAAATTAAAACATATTTGAAGCATCTCAGCAAGAAGATATAGAAAACGAATGGATAGAATTGACACGCAAATTTTGGGGGCAAACTTGTCATTCAATTTAAATGAATGGATAAAATCGGCATACCCTTTACACATTCTATCCATAAACAAATCTCGACACTTATATAAAGAAATAATACATGAATGAATCGAGACATCATTGAAATAAGAGTGATCTTAAGTATATAAGATTAAAAAAAAAAGAAGTTAATCCTGATATCGAATTTAGAGCATAAATCGTATATCTCATCGCAAAAAACTTGAGTTTAGAGCATAAATTGTATATCACAAAAACAAAAGTTAATTTCTAAAATAAAAATAAATAAAAAATTATTTGTATATCTCGTCAACTTGTTATTTAATTTATGTAAATAAAATTGGTTAAGTCAACGGGCAAGTCTATTGTCGTCATAACAAAAACCAGAAAATAAAAAGAAAAAGGGACCCACATATTATTAAAATTTTGTGGTGAAGAATAAGCTTCGTCATGCAAATCACCTTCTTTATAGATGTAATGAAAGAAAAAAAAAACATTTTGTGCTATTATATGATTATATATGATTATATCAATCATATAAAGATAAAATATATTGGTATAAATGTAATTTACACAAAATTCATGTCCATTATCTATATGTAACAATCTTAAAATTGTTATGATATTAAAATAAAGTTTATATATTGACTTCGTTTATGGGTCTTTGAGATTTTGTTTGTTTGTTAAATTAAAAAATAATAATATAATACCCAAAAAAGGGTTTGATCTAAGAACAATATAGATGTGGTAATTATATTGTTAAGCATTATTTTAGATATAAATTCATTTATTATATAATGTATATGTTATGAAGCTAATGGGGGAAATGGAAGCTTATTAAAATTAAATAGTTTCAAAATTAGAGAGAAATTAAACATCACATTGCATAAGATTCATACATCACCGCCGCCGCCGCCGCCTCAGCCGCTGGTAGAAATTCGGAGAAGTTTCCGATGAGTGGAGGAGGAAGAATCAGGTCGTCAAAGTCATCATAAAAGCTACCAAGAAGGTAGTCCTCGGCCGGCAGCTCAACACCAAGTGTAGTAGGGATATTATTATTCATCGTTAGACTATCATAGTCCTGGGCGGCGGCGGCGGCCGTGCTGTGGAGGAGGTCGGGGGTGGCTCCGGCGTCTACGTCGGAGGAGTGGAACTTAGAGGGGTCGGGAAAGTCGGCATCTTGGCCGGTGAGCTCTTGGACCAAAGCCATGAATTTAGAGGCACTGGTTTTAACCTTCATTGGATTCGATATGTACACAACTTTGATGGGTTTCTTTTTGTTGTTGGGTTGGTTTGTTTTCTTCGTCGGCTTTCGTCGGCGGACGCCGCCGAGAGATGTGTGGTCGTTGCGGTTGCCGCCGCCGCCGCCGCCGTCCATTTCGGGAGGGAAAAAGTAGGGTTTTTTAATTTATTTGGTGAGGAATCTTTGGGATGAAGGGAAAAGGGGAGAGAGTGAAGGGAAAATATAGGGATTGGGAGAGGGAGGGAAACCGACAAGAATTTAATTGGGAAAGAAGGGAGGCCAATCGCCGACAAGGAGCGTATGAGACGAAGATATTTTGGGGGAAATTTAAGGATATTTAAAAGTTATTTAGTTGGAGGTTAATTCTTTTTNCCTTTTTAGACTCTCCATTGTTTTTCCCGACATTTTGAGTTAGGGTCAGTAGAGTCTCACGTTCGCTAAATAAGAGGTAGATTCCTGAAAATATAAGAAATACTATTTTTATTAGTATAATACGTATTGAGAAACCAAAAGTAAAGTCATAAAACTTATAAAAAAAATGAATATTATACCATTGTAGATACTACTTGTTTCTATTCGTAGTATCAAAATTTATAAAAAGTTGAAGTCACCCATATTAATTGGAGCGGAAATGGTATAATTTTATGTTAAAAATGAGAAACAAGTTCAATCTTTATTGATGTTCACAACGTTTAAATAAAATATAAGCTACCAACTAACTACTCAGAATAAGAGGAAATATATATTAACCAAATCGTCAAAATAAGATAAAATATATAAAAATATACTACTAACCAATATTCCATAACTAATTACAATTATACAACCATATATATTTCTCAAATATCTTTATATATTAATATTCTCTCAAGTTTGAGAGTGTATATCAATCACACCCATCTTGGCGATCTTCCCTATTTAAATGGGAGTCCGCCCTGCACACACCACCCCTGAGTATATGTTCATCAGGAATTAAATAAGGGTAGATTGATACAATAGAAACCTCGGGTAAAATGTCCACCCGTAACCCAACAGATAAAGTATATTACATAGTCCATTTTAAGGATTGGCGACTTACCTATTTAGTGACTTTGGCACTGGACGTTCCAAAAATGGGGTACTATTGAGTCGGGTGAATTCAATAATAGACACCTGTTGGCATTCCAGCCTTCCTTCTCCTTTCAAGGCCTACCGAAAAGAGAATCCGGTGTTTTTTGGTTGTGAATAACTGAACTTGTCTTTCAGAAAATGAAATTGCTATTTTTCCAAAGCTTTAATGAAAATATCTGTCAATTTCATTTTAGCTGAAACATAATATGGTTTGATGATTCCAGCTTGTAACTTTTCCCGAACTATACGACAATCTATTTCAATGTTCTTCATACGTTCGTGAAAAAATGGATTGGATTCTATATGCAATGTTGCTTATTATCACAATACAACAATTTTGATTCGGACAATGAAGATTTCAAGTCTTGAAGAATGTATCTCAGCCAAGATAACTCTAAACAAGTATTTGTCATAGCTCAGCGAATGCTGATGATCTAGACACATTGGTTTGCTTTTTAGACCTCCAAGAAATAAGTGAATTTCCGAGGAATATGCAAAACTCAGATGATCTGGACACATTGGTTTGTTTTTTAGACTCACAAGAAATAATTGAATTTCCCAACAAGATGCAAAACCGAGAAATAGACCTCAACGATTTATTGTAGGATGGGTAATTTGTCCCATTTAATTTGATTGGAACAAGTGAATNTTATATATGATTATATCAATCATATAAAGATAAAATATATTGGTATAAATGTAATTTACACAAAATTCATGTCCATTATCTATATGTAACAATCTTAAAATTGTTATGATATTAAAATAAAGTTTATATATTGACTTCGTTTATGGGTCTTTGAGATTTTGTTTGTTTGTTAAATTAAAAAATAATAATATAATACCCAAAAAAGGGTTTGATCTAAGAACAATATAGATGTGGTAATTATATTGTTAAGCATTATTTTAGATATAAATTCATTTATTATATAATGTATATGTTATGAAGCTAATGGGGGAAATGGAAGCTTATTAAAATTAAATAGTTTCAAAATTAGAGAGAAATTAAACATCACATTGCATAAGATTCATACATCACCGCCGCCGCCGCCGCCTCAGCCGCTGGTAGAAATTCGGAGAAGTTTCCGATGAGTGGAGGAGGAAGAATCAGGTCGTCAAAGTCATCATAAAAGCTACCAAGAAGGTAGTCCTCGGCCGGCAGCTCAACACCAAGTGTAGTAGGGATATTATTATTCATCGTTAGACTATCATAGTCCTGGGCGGCGGCGGCGGCCGTGCTGTGGAGGAGGTCGGGGGTGGCTCCGGCGTCTACGTCGGAGGAGTGGAACTTAGAGGGGTCGGGAAAGTCGGCATCTTGGCCGGTGAGCTCTTGGACCAAAGCCATGAATTTAGAGGCACTGGTTTTAACCTTCATTGGATTCGATATGTACACAACTTTGATGGGTTTCTTTTTGTTGTTGGGTTGGTTTGTTTTCTTCGTCGGCTTTCGTCGGCGGACGCCGCCGAGAGATGTGTGGTCGTTGCGGTTGCCGCCGCCGCCGCCGCCGTCCATTTCGGGAGGGAAAAAGTAGGGTTTTTTAATTTATTTGGTGAGGAATCTTTGGGATGAAGGGAAAAGGGGAGAGAGTGAAGGGAAAATATAGGGATTGGGAGAGGGAGGGAAACCGACAAGAATTTAATTGGGAAAGAAGTGTAGATTCCTGAAAATATAAGAAATACTATTTTTATTAGTATAATACGTATTGAGAAACCAAAAGTAAAGTCATAAAACTTATAAAAAAAATGAATATTATACCATTGTAGATACTACTTGTTTCTATTCGTAGTATCAAAATTTATAAAAAGTTGAAGTCACCCATATTAATTGGAGCGGAAATGGTATAATTTTATGTTAAAAATGAGAAACAAGTTCAATCTTTATTGATGTTCACAACGTTTAAATAAAATATAAGCTACCAACTAACTACTCAGAATAAGAGGAAATATATATTAACCAAATCGTCAAAATAAGATAAAATATATAAAAATATACTACTAACCAATATTCCATAACTAATTACAATTATACAACCATATATATTTCTCAAATATCTTTATATATTAATATTCTCTCAAGTTTGAGAGTGTATATCAATCACACCCATCTTGGCGATCTTCCCTATTTAAATGGGAGTCCGCCCTGCACACACCACCCCTGAGTATATGTTCATCAGGAATTAAATAAGGGTAGATTGATACAATAGAAACCTCGGGTAAAATGTCCACCCGTAACCCAACAGATAAAGTATATTACATAGTCCATTTTAAGGATTGGCGACTTACCTATTTAGTGACTTTGGCACTGGACGTTCCAAAAATGGGGTACTATTGAGTCGGGTGAATTCAATAATAGACACCTGTTGGCATTCCAGCCTTCCTTCTCCTTTCAAGGCCTACCGAAAAGAGAATCCGGTGTTTTTTGGTTGTGAATAACTGAACTTGTCTTTCAGAAAATGAAATTGCTATTTTTCCAAAGCTTTAATGAAAATATCTGTCAATTTCATTTTAGCTGAAACATAATATGGTTTGATGATTCCAGCTTGTAACTTTTCCCGAACTATACGACAATCTATTTCAATGTTCTTCATACGTTCGTGAAAAAATGGATTGGATTCTATATGCAATGTTGCTTATTATCACAATACAACAATTTTGATTCGGACAATGAAGATTTCAAGTCTTGAAGAATGTATCTCAGCCAAGATAACTCTAAACAAGTATTTGTCATAGCTCAGCGAATGCTGATGATCTAGACACATTGGTTTGCTTTTTAGACCTCCAAGAAATAAGTGAATTTCCGAGGAATATGCAAAACTCAGATGATCTGGACACATTGGTTTGTTTTTTAGACTCACAAGAAATAATTGAATTTCCCAACAAGATGCAAAACCGAGAAATAGACCTCAACGATTTATTGTAGGATGGGTAATTTGTCCCATTTAATTTGATTGGAACAAGTGAATATAGTGGCTGATGGGTGAATGTAACAGGGATGTGTTAAATCAACTTTCGAAATTTTGAAGCTAGATTTGACTGATCCCGCCAAAAAAGGAAATTTTGATATTTAAGAACCAAGTACCAAAATGGATGATCCCCTTGAATCACTTGAGAGGTTTATGTGCATGGGCTAATCTAAGCATCAAGTTCTTGATTCCTTTAAAAAGGTTTAAGAGGATAACCCAAACAAGGATATCTCATCACTTTGGCCAGCAGTCTTATATCACCTTCATGAAGATCTTGTTTTCGTTGAAGTAGAAATTGGAAGGAAATAGGTCTGACAAGTTCTTCTAATGAGGGACATGTGCCAAAGATAGTTGTTAGTGATAATGGAGAGAGATCTTTTAACTTGAGAGCTTGCTCATCATTTAATCATTCCATCACTGAATCCCATCAAGATGTTGTGAAAGAAAATACGAACATTTTGAGCATGACACCTTTGAGCTTTAGTGAGAAATATGAAAATGTTTATAACATAGTCTTGATATTAGACGATCGAAAACAGTTTGCCAACCACAGTTCTCGGTCTAGGAGACTTATCGAGAATATCTGTAGTCAATTCAAGATCCAGATTGAGATTAGGAGGCTACCTTTTGGTGACAGAATCGCTCGCCACAAACATCTTAATAATGAATATGTTTTTTTATATCTTAATACTTTCAACCTACTTTCTTAAGTTGGGTTAGATTTCTTGTATCTACTCTAGATTTCTACTTACCTAAAGTAGTTACCATCATCATTACATAATTGTGCACAAATAAGCTTTTAAACTTCATCTTAAAACACTGTCATGGACTTATATGTTTGAAAACATCTTTAAAACGAAACAACGAAATACTAAATGAAATAAATAAACATTAAAATTAAAAAAATATTTTATCGGACTTAAGTCTAAGAAAATAAATGCAACTACCCTATGTATGTGTATGATCTCGAATTGCGATGTTGTGGTCAGCAGGGATGTCTTGCCTTTACCTGGAATAGAAGTAACGCGTGACTTGACTCTTTTAAGAAATAATCAGCAAGTGACCCCATTATTGGAGTTAGATGCAAATACATACAATCATGAGTGAGACCCCAATCATATCGGTCTATATTCCTTGGTCATTCTCAACTAGTTCATTAGATGTGTATTTACTATTCTACACATGGTCCACACGTGTGAGTATAGACCATCGCACACCTCCTAGGTCTCTTTCTTGTCGAGCGAGCATTCTCTAGTAGTTTTTGATGTCGGACACCCGTTTAGGAATAGCAACCATTGCAGCATTATGATAGACATAATGATCATTTTCGTGCCTCGTAGTGTGGCGCATCCATACTATCATAAAAGAGGGGTATTCCTCAATGCATGAACATACAATGATGCATGAGGTCCAAACATTTTTTTATTTATTATCATGTAAGATAACCCCTACCATTTTTCTTTTATTTCATATCATTTTCATCGTAGCTTTCCTTATATAATTTGGGGATGTGCATTATGTCGACACATTTTGCAGTATATCATTCATATCGTGCATCATGTCATATCATATCATCAGTATAACATGTAAGAACATGTACTACATCGTCAAACGTGTTACACCATAACATTTATCATATCATCATAACACTTGTCATAATATTCACGTATCTTCTCGTAGTCACATCGTATTACGAATATAACATGAACTTATCATTTCATATCGTTTCATAAACATCTCATAGTCATATCGTTTCATATACATATCATAGTCATATCATTTCATAAACACATCAGAGTCATATTATTTCACAAACATATCATAATCATATCGTTCATAAACATATCCTGATCAAATTGTTTCATACACATCATAGTCTTATTATTTCACAAACACATCATAAACATATAACACCTACTCATTGAAAGACCGAATCACGAAAGTTACTACTGTACCACATAGTTACATTCAAGAAACATAATACTAGGGAATAATTACAAACTCAAAACACCGTATATAAGTTCACAAACAACAAAAGTAAATGTACTAAAAAATAGACTCGGATCTAGATAGGAATTCCTGGAGCCTCCAACTTGTTTCATCACCTTGGTCACTCGGCATCATGTTTATCTAAAAAGAAAAACTAAAATAATTTCGATGAGTAATTAATTTAGGAGCTAACTTATCTTTTAATAGTTTTATTAATCATCTTTCTCGTCATTTTTAAGTTTCATTCACCAATAATTCATAGTTTCTTTTAGGAGGATCTTTTGTTCATTAAAGGATATTCTAGTTATTTCAAGGTTAGACAGTTCACTCTTTATATGCTTATCTAAATTTTCGAACACGTATATAAGACTCCCTCTCGGTCAAATACAACCCGTCTGCTGAACTCTCTAGCGGCCTGTAATGTCATATAATCCGACAGTCAAGATTCTCATTCTCTCTAACTTAGCACACAACATATCAGCTAAGAATTCGTGGGGATTAGCAATAAGCATAACTTAGAGTCATAACACTTTAGGCATGAATCCATATATACATATAATCAACTCATAAACATTACTTAGAGATATAGCATTTTCATTTTACATTTGTAGCATGCTCACATCGGACGCATGCACCCATATATAATCAATTAACCACTTCATAAACACATATATTAAACTTCTAATGACATAATCAACAAGCTCACGTAGAAACAAGGTGAGAACTTGTTTAAAAGTCTCGATATGCCACTTACTTGATTTCAAACTTCTTTCTTCTTGTACTGTATGTTTAATAGGTGTGGTGAATGTTTGATTAATCCACCACACCTAAATGGTGTGAAAGTTATCTTATTTATAATCAAATAAATTACAAGGATATGGAAATAGTAATAAATGGAAATAACAATAAATGGAAAGATACCCCATGTCAATAAGGCAAATATCTAATATTTGCCTTATAATAAAATATCAAATATAATATATATGGTAAACTATAATTTATTACTCAATATCCTTAACAGTAAAACTACCACAATCTCTATTGATAGGACCTATATTTCACAATTTTCAAGATAAATATAGGCAATCTTAATAGAACACGTCATAAGTAAGTCTAACCGAACAAACAAGAGGCTGAATGGAGCTCGCACACGACCTCACACGCCTATTATGTTGCCAGTCACACCCTTCACCCACAATCATGCATGCGTGTCTTACGCGCCAGTCGTCTTCAACCTTGCGCCTACTCAATAATCTTCCTAGAATTTCATTCTTTTTTCTTCTACAATATTAAAGGTCTCATTGCCACAAGTCTAAAGAGTATAATTGTAGCCTCTACTAACAACCACACACCACACTATTTGAATTCAAAACTTAACGAGTTTATGGATTTTAGCTGTGCTCGATCGGGGTTTAGTAAATATTAATTTAAACCCTTTAAATTTTTTTGTTAATTAAATTCATCATTTTAACGTTTTTATGAGCTCGCAAGGGACCCTATACACCTTATATTATAAGCTCCATTAATTAATTAATTAAATTCTTTAATTAATCAATTTTTATTCATTAACTATAGGTCATTCAATTATAAACCTAGAGTTGCACTCTTATGTACTGTCAGAGACAAGTTGTGTCTATTAATATAATAATTGCAAGAAAGTTGATGATTCACAAGTTGTTTGTAATTATAGTTAAGTCAAAGTCTATTTTATTTCGGTAATTAAATCTCACCTCTTAATCATCCCTCATTTTCTAATGAACAATTTATTTATGATCCAGCCATAAATGAAGTCTTTAGGCTAGTGAGAGGACGAGACCCCATTGTTTTTAAGTCTTGAAATCAACACTTAAGAAAACTACTAATCTACTTACCCTATATGAAAATGCGTAAAATGATGTCTATAATATGGTTATGATATGATATATTTGAAATGATTTGACTAAGATATGTCATGAAGTGATATGACTATGAAATATTATTGATATGTTATGCTAATGTTATGACATGTGTTATGATGTGACGTGTTGATGATAATATATGTTATGGTGTAACACGTTTGACAATACAAAACATGTTGTAACGTGTTTTATGATATGATATTATATGTCGAAGCATATGTTATGTGCATGATGTGACATAAGATCATATATGATATGAATGATAGGAGATTAAACCGTAATATGTGCCTTAAAGGCTATGGTGTAAAATGATATGGTATGAAGGAAAACGAGATGGGTTGTTTTACATGATAATGAATGAAAATGTTGGGATCTCATGCATCATCGTGTGTCATGCATCGGAACACGATCATTATGTTTATCATAATGTTGCAAATGTATAATCTGATTACCTAGTAACACATTTATACGTTCTTATGCTTTTCATGTCTTTAAAATTTGAGATTCAAATTCCAATACCTCGATTTGTTATATTAAAAAAAATGTCTAAATTATTAAGATTTTTTACCATATTTTAATTTTTCTCACTTTTAAATGTTTCAATCCTATTTTCTTTTTTATTAAAATTATATAGATGATTATAAAATAATTTATTTCATTCCTAAATATAATGAATAGTCAAATGTTTTAAATATAATGAATAGTCAAATGTTTTAAATATAATAAATAAGTTGATTAATACATAACACTTTTCTTTTGATAAATTTTAACAATTTAAATTAAAATTTTAAATAATAAAGAAGAAATTAAGAAGATTTATAAAATTAGCAACATTTTAATTTATTTAAATCAGAAAACAAAAATCAACGGCAGTGAGGAACAGTGTAATGCACGCGCTAGGTAGAGTCGTAGGAGAGGCAAAGCAATAAGTAAATTTCCAGCGCAATAATGGTAGTGAATAGCTGTCCACCTAATAGCCACGTAAGAGGAGTGACATCAGCGACACGTCACCTGAATGACATCATATTTAAGGATGGCAAAGATAATTTAAATTTCTTTTTAATATTCAATTTTATTGAGTTTTTTTTTTTTTTTTTTTTTTTTTTTTTTTTTTTTTTTTTTTTTTTTTTTTTTTTTTTTTTTTTTTTTTTCNAAAATTGAATTTTAGGTAAATGAAATCTTAAAACTTTTTAATTCTTTTATCTAACCGATCAATAAATTAAAAAAAAAAATTGAATAAATTACATACTCCTTCAACTATTTATTAAATATTTTTTTAAATTAGACCAAACAACCATAAATTCGAAACTTCTCAAACTAAAACTTGTATTTAGGTCACATGACAAAATATATATATATATATATATATATATATATATATATATATATATATATTTTGTCATGTGACCTAAATACAAGTTTTAGTTTGAGAAGTTTCGAATTTATGGTTGTTTGGTCTAATTTAAAAAAATATTTAATAAATAGTTGAAGGAGTATGTAATTTATTCAATTTTTTTTTTTAATTTATTGATCGGTTAGATAAAAGAATTAAAAAGTTTTAAGATTTCATTTACCTAAAATTCAATTTTCTAACTAATATATTAATTAATTTTTTAATAAAAAAATGGAATATATTTTAGTTGAAATTTTTGTTAAATAAAATTCAAACTCATTAGACTTAAATTAAAATATATTATTATTATTATCCTTACAAGGGTACTAAATTTATTATTATAAATTTATTATTATTATTATTATTATCCACTCCAATGTGTACTAAATTGTATCTAAATTTGTTTTAAAATATTAATTATAAAATATAACCTATGCTCTTATATGGAACTAAACTTTTAAAACTATCATAATACATTATCATCAACTCTATACTAACCTAAGACTAAAAAAAAAAAACAAGTAAAATACCACTATCCTATGCATGTGTTATGGTCTCTACTTACGATGTTGTCGTCAGCCATATTGGGATGTTTTGCCTTTACCTGAAATAGAAGAGGCGGATAGACTGGTGCAAACTCATGCTCAAGCTAGGGCTATGCGTCCACCAGAAGAGATACTGGGAGGTCCGACATCGGATTGACAGGTATACTAACCATTTTAGGTCATTACATTTTCACCATATTTGATTCTGGCTCTACGCGATCTTTTATATTTGTTCCTTTTGTTACACAAGCAGAGTTTGAACTAGAATCCTTATTGCATTGCATGAATTGTCTATAAGTACCCATGCGGGGTAGACCTAATAGCTAAAGATAGACTAAAAGATGGCCAAGTAACTGTAGCTGATCGGACCTTATGTGTAGACTTGATAGTAGTTAGCATGACAGATTTTGATGTAATACTAGGCATGGATTGGTTAGCTGAAAACCATGCTACTATAGACTGTCGTACAAAGGAAGTGATATTTTCACTGCTGTCGGGACCCAGCTTTAAGTTTAAAGGTACATGCACCAAGACTACTCCAAAGGTAGTGTCAATGATGAAGGCTGAGAGACTAGTTCAGCAAGGGGGTTGGGCTATATTAGCATGTGTCGTGGATGTAACAGGAAAGGAAAAGACCTTAGACATTGTACTAGTAGTGAACAAATTTTTTGACGTTTTTTCAGAAGACCTACCAGAAATACCCACTTCACGAGTAGCAGACTTTGCCATAGAACTTGAGCCGAGAATTGGCCTATTTCCAAAGCACCCTATCGCATGCCGCTAGTAGAGTTGAATTTACTCAAGGCGCAGTTACAAGACCTACTGGACAAAGGCTTCATCTCACCTAGAGTATCCCCTTAGGATGCGTTGGTGTTGTTTGTCAAAAAGAATGATGGATCGATGCGCCTATGCATTTATTAGAGAGAGATAAATAAGAAATAAAGAAAAAGTACCCTCTCCCTCATATAGAAGACATATTTGACCAACTTATGGAAGCAACGGTATTCTCCACGATAGACCTTCGGTCATGGTACCATCAAATCAAGATTAAAGAAAGACGAGATACGGTCACTACGAGTTTGTAGTGATGTCGTTTGGCCTCACCAATGTCTCAGCTGTGTTTATGGAATTAATAAATAGAGTGTTTAAGTATTGTCTAGACATGTTCATTATTGTGTTCATAGATGACATCCTAGTATACTCGAAATTAGACCAAGAACACCTCCGAAAAGTCCTGACAAACCTGAAAGAGAACAAGTTGTATGCCATGTGTCTCCAAGTGCGAATTTTGGTTGCGACAAGAATCATTTTTGGGACACGTGGTATCAAAGGATGGAATATTTGTAGACCCCACCAAAATCGAAGTGGTTACCAAGTGGGAACGTCCAACTACAGTTACGGACGTGAGGAGTTTTCTAGGATTAATGGGGTACTATCGAAGATTTATGCAAGACTTCGCTAAGATAGCCCTCCCACTTACACAGCTAATGAGTTTTACATGGAGTGATGTGTGTAAGGCAAGCTTCCAAGTCCTAAAACAAAGATTGGTAACAACCCCAATGCTCATGGTACCAGAGAGCTTACCTAATCATACTTAGATATCGTGGATGATTACTATGTCCTTGGGGGCATCTAGGTAGTTTAAGACAAATCTAATTTTTTCTAGGATTCTCGAGGTTGACTTATTAGGGTTAATCCAATCTCTAGGTATACTTAAACTTAGAACTCTAATTGCCACTCACGATCCTAGGGTGTTTGATCTATTGAAACATTATGACGTAGGTTAATGTGAAAACCGCTCTAACTCTAGCGCCCTAATATTAGTTTCTTTCACTCATGCATGCTTGTCTAGGCAGACATTCTATGGAACACTTAGAGCTAGAGCACGAAAATCATAATCTAAACATACAAGCAAACTCAACCGGGAGATAACATTCATCAATCACTTAGAGCACAAATCACAATATCCCTTCTCCCTTCTATTACAAAAGAAAGAATTTCTTATTCTATGAGTGTTTTCATAATTTTCCTAACAAATATGTCATTCTCATCCAAAATGCTCATTTTGAGTCATAATCATGCATATTATAATAACTTCTAGCAAGATATGTTTTGCATGCTAACACGTCATAGCGACCCCTTCAAGTATTACTTGCATCAAGTTTGAGTGGCTACTTAAGATCACGCGTGCCTTTCTGTATGTTAGCCGCTCCAAAAGTTTTGAAATTTCTTTAGTAGATTCTAATTCAAGTAAAAATAGTGTCTGTATCAAAATTAGAGCGAAAATAGACTAACAGGGTCAAAAAGGCAAAGAAACTTCATCTCGCACGCAACTATTGAGCCTTCCATGTGCGCAGCCACATGCAAGTGTGCATGTACGTCTAAGGAGGGGCACTCGCACCATCGCTGCACCACGTGGCGATCTCTGGTTGGTGGAACCAACCTCGACCCGTGGGTTCGAATCTAGAGGTGTGTGCGAATTCCTTTGATTTTTCCCATAGGCACGTGTGGCGCTTGATTTGGCGCGTCCACTCCCACGTTTCTCATTTTGATCCACGCCCTATCATTTTCTCTCTCTCTCTCTCTCTCTCTCTCTCTTTTTTCACTAACATGTTCCATCCTAGACATTCTTTAGTACCGATTTGCACAAATATCTCGACGATTGCATGTCTCGTATGGATACATGTTCATGTCTTAGCCAGCCTCAATCATCCACTCTGCGTCTAACACGTGTCCCCTGTAATTTATCATTCTCCTTCCGTTTCCAAATTTATTGAGATTTTTTTATAGGTTTTTCTATTTTCTTCCCGTTTTTGTATCGTTTTGTACGTAACTCAAATTAACTTGATTTCTTTAGAAGAGTCATAGAGTTTTAATCCATCTTTACAATTATATATATATGTTTTCCGTAATTTAAAATCAACTACATAATGAAATAAATACGTCCAAAATCAGTCTAAAATTGTAAATCTCACCATTCTTGATGCACGAGCCGAACATTGACCTTCGTTTCAATTCAACTCCAGCTTCCTTCCAAAACATGTGCTAAATTCTTTCAAGAACAACATATTGAATTACCAAAACTAAAAACCTAAAATCTTACCCTTGAATCTTGACAAATTTGGATGATCCAAATATCTAAATTTGGTCAAATTTTGCAATTCATTAATAGTTTTACTAAACTTATTTCCAAGAAAATTGATCCGTCAACGAATTTGATAGTAAAAAATATTAATTCTATATTTATCGAAGACTAGTCGTATGAATATATATTTTGAGTATGTTATGAAATCATTGATTATTCATTAGGATTCCATAGGATCCTAAGTATATAGTTTCTTACTTCTTTGATTCTCATACGAAACTCATTCTTCAACCAATTTACTTATTACAATTAGGAACCACTTTATTATATTCAATGTATTTAATTAATAACTGTGAGTAGGAAAATCTATACCATTAGATTTCGTAAATACCTCATCTTTAGTCTGGATCTGTCTTATTCAAAACTAATCTTATTATGCTAATTATTAGCCCATTTCCCGTTCATTTCACGTCTTATGCGTTTTTGAAGCATTATATACACTTGTTCACACGAAAGCTTTAGCATCTTTGAATAGAATTGAATAATCGAATTACAGAACGTTGCAAGGAAGTGTAAAGAAAAATAACGAAATTTAAATTTTCGTCTTTTTCTTTGTATTAAATAGAAATTATTTTTTAGTTATTAAACTAAAATATGAAGGTGTTGAGGTATCTTTATTTATTGCGCATAGCAATGATCTCAAGGAGATGATGTCATGACAAAAGTAATAATAATATTAAATAAAATTAATTAATTTTTAGAGGAATTAAAACTTACCAAACTAGATGGTCCTAATGCAAAACATTTCCATAATTTGTCTAATTATTTGTGTCAACTAATAAATAGCTCAATTAATTTTTAATTAATGTTCTTCCAAAAAAAAAAAAAAAAAATTAAGCTTTGAATTTGAATGGTCAATAAACTATAATTGCTGTTCTAATTTAATGGTAAAAATAATCTGGTCACGAAAGCGGTGTTCATTTAGTGGGTTATTTTAACGTTTCTTAAATCTCAAGTAAGTTGATCTGTTTAGAGTCTTAATTCTCGATTCTTGGTGTTTTTCTTTCATATATCCTTAACTAATACTTGGTTTAATGTTCATATAGAAATTCAAGTGATTTCTACGAGTATTTCTTAAGAAAAGTTTAAGGTGGCTACTTACCTTGTTGTCAACGTTCGGGACTTTCGTTCTCAAGCTTTCGGTATCTGAATGATTTGAAATTTTCTTCATTAGATTTATCTTTTGAACCTGACTTTAGGAATCGTAAAGAAATTTATGAGAATCAGTCTTGAAGAAGTCAAAATTGAGAAAGTGTAGAAAGGTGAATGGAATCGATTTCCTCACATAACATTTAGATAAAGTTTCAAAGAAGAGATAGAGACTCATTTCATACTGTTTCATAAAAGGTAGCTCTAGTTATAATCTTCCAAAGTTCGTTGAAAAACATGTTTCTCACGGTAATAAATCTAAAAAAAAAGTTATTGGGCTTAGAGCTTTTGAGGGCCAATTCCTTCATGAAATTTGTTGGAAATCCCGACGTGAAAAATGATAAACCATGCCCCCTATAATATAAGTTTAAAGGTTTAAGAATCCTAATCACTTGATTCTTGTCGTAAAATATTATCTAAAACTTCTTATTTATAGATAAAGCTTACATTGTCATTGATTGTTCCAATATTGCAGTGAAATTTCTCTTTTTATTTTAAAAGTTTCTAGAATTCACATCGGAAATATCTACTCCGATAAGGGTCCTGCTGAAATTGGTTTTAGATTTCAACCACTGGATCTAAAGAATGTCGAGTCTTCTCGAACATATTCAAATTTTGGCTCAATCCAATGTTTGGATGTGAGATACTGATGATTTCGTAATAATGGACAATTCTGGAATCCAAATATGCTTGCGGATTTTCTTCAATAGTAGTTTCGTAATTAAGTGAAACTTCATGAGCATTTTGGTAATTTTCCATTTTCTAAATATTTTATTATTATTTTTCTCCAAAATTCTACCATTTTTCTAAAATTTATTGTTCAGCATCTTAAAATTCCTTCTAATATAAGAAATTAAAAATCTAGAAATTGGAAAAATGACATTTTTGTCCTTTAGGTTTTTTTTTTAATCCTTCTCCAAAGACCTTATATCCCTAAAATTACTTCTCAATGTATGAAATGTCTTGCTTAATAACTCTCGTTTAAAGGTGGTTTATTCTTATTAGAGTTAATTACCTTCACTTCCTAGAGTTACAGGAAATTTATCGTACATCGCTTAAGTTGAGAAGGGGAGTTGGCTTCAACTATAAAAGGGAGATCCCTTCCTTCATTTGATCATCCCACTTGAACGGGAGATCCCTTACTTGGAGTCTAGTTTAAATTTTTGCCATAGCAGAATGCTAATTTATAATTGTAAAATTCCTTATGTAGAATTAAATTTTAGAGAGCAGCGTTAAGCTAGCATTAAGAAGTCGTATATATATCCGTATATGCAAATTGTTATGAAATTATATGTATATGCTATGATAAGTGAATGTTGTTGTATTTGATGAATTGATATGTTTATGATATGATGTGTTAAGATATGATACGTTGAAGACATGCTTAGAATAAATGATGTAATTGTTATGATATAAGATATGATATAATATGTGCATAATGTGGATTGTTATGTCAGAAAGCATGGAAATGTTATGATGTGATATATGTGTAACATGAATGATATGATATGATTGACATGCAAAACAATGAACTAGCATGAAATACAACCCTAAAATACGATGCAAGATATGATAAATGATATGACAAAATGATATGATACGAAGGAAGATACTAGCGGGGTTGTATTATTTGATAATGAAAATGGAAAAATGTTGGGACCTCATGCATTATTGTGTGCTCATGCATCGGGGGATACCCCTTCCTTTCACGATAGTACGGACGCGTACGCTACGAGACAAGAAAACGATCATTATGTTTATCATAATACTATCGTGACAGTCGCTATTCCTAATAGGTGTCCGGCATCAACAGTTACCAGAAAATGCTCACCCGATAAGAAAGGGACACAGGAGGTGTGCGAACTGACTGGTGGGTCCATACCCGCATGTGTGAACTGTGTGTAGGAAAATTAAGTACCCATTCAAGTTGCCCATTTAGAATAGCTCTCATAGGAGAATAGACTATTATGATAGGTCCCATTCATGAAATTGTATGTGTTTTCATTGACCCCATTGACGCCCGATAGCGGAGGTCAATTACTGAGTATTTCTTAAAATACTTAAGTCATGTGCTACCCCTAAAAGGCAAGGCTCCCATATATGGCTGACAGTGACATCACAACCATGAGACCGTAACACATGCTTAGGATAGTTTCCTAATTTGAATTTAGTAGACTATAAGTTAATATAGGTTGGTTGCATTTCCATTTAGTAACATATAAGTTAGTGTAGGACATTTTACTTTATGTTATTTTTCTTCTTATTTCAATTTGATTAATTTATTAAAGTTCTTTGACGAGACATGCCAGACCAAAATCACATTTTATTATAATGTTTTAAATGAAATATATCGACATTAAATGTTTATGATATGTATACCAAAGCTGTAAAAAATTAAATTTAGAATTGTTACACGGATGGATAAAACTAATATTTAAAGGTTTGATTTTTACATATAAAAAGATTAAATAATTATTAGTAGCTAAATTATATTAACATATTACTAACTAAAATTCAAAATTCAAAAATTAAAATATTAATTTCGCAGGATGGATTATATTAATAAAAATATCCTTTAATTTTTAATTTTTTTTAAAAAATAAATAATTTTAGATATATTCTTTAAATATAAAATAAATATTTTTGAACGGATACTAATAAATTTTTTTTAAAAATTTAAATATATATTTGACATATTATTAAAAATTTAATAATAATATTTAAAAAAAGTAATGATTTTCATTCAAGTGTATGAATATTTTATTAAAAAAAAAAAACTATTTTTTAACCTAAAAATGAAGAAAGAAAGAAAAAAAAAAAAAAAAAAAATNATTCCTGAACCTACCCATCTTCCTCCCATTCTCACGTTCTTCAACCCGTCTCCTTCTTCACGCCATCTCCTCCTCCGTTTCAGCAGCTCAGTGTCGCCGCCGCCGCCTTTCTCCGGTTCAATACTTCCAACCATATTTTTTCCAGCAGTGCCGTCACAGCTCCCTCTAGCGGTATGCAGTGATTTTCTACTCTCTCGTTGTTACAGTATTTTCCCAAATCTCCATCTTTGTCTTTCTTCTCACTTGAAAAAAATGCAAATTAGAACTTGTGAATGAAATAATGAAAGGACGAAGGAGTTATTTTAATTTTCTTAGTTAATAGCAACCAAAGAGAAAAGAAAGAAAGAAAGAAAAAAAATCTTGCGGCAAATTGGGACTTCTCCGACTGCCGTTTGCTACCGTCGGCCATTTAAATTATTGCATATGTCCTTCAATTGAGGCTTGGTGTTCTGTATATATCTCTATTCTCTGCAGAAATTGCATTGTTTCTATTCTTCAAAAAAAAATTTAAAGCACCGCCCACCATGAATTTTCCAGAATCTCCCTTCCTTATTTATCTAGAACCAGTTGAAGTGAAGTAATCTATTGTATTCCAATTTTTCCTAACAAGCAAAAGGTCAGATATTAGGATCAAAATAGTTTAGCCAAATTTCTTTTGAAAACTTAGACCTCCATAGCTGGTTGTTCTGGGTCCTTCTTGCAAAGCGCACACCACAGTTCAATGGATACCCTTTTTTTTCCAGTTGTTATTAACATTAGAGGCTTCTTTATCTAATTCTTTTGTAATCCCTAGGTTGTAGGAGTTGGTCTGTCTGACAAAACAACCTTAACTATGATGATATTTCTAGATTATAATTGGGAAGATGCGGCGGTATGCAGTGCCGTCACAGCTCCCTTTAGTGTTTAGTCTAAACTGTACTTAGGATTCAGTTTTGAATTGTTCGTTGAAATCTCCCTTAGAATGTCACTTTTGGAATTGGCATTAACAAGAGTGACGGCATGTCCCTTAGAAACCACTTTTGCATTGCATCATTATTTTTGTGAGGTGAATTGGCTTTGACAAGATAGTAGATGTCTGAAAGCTTTCTAATCTATACCAGCCATTTGCAACGTTCAAATCTGAGATATCATCACTATAAATAACACGTCTGAGATCAGGGGAATAATTCAAATGAGTAATTATTCCTACATTGTAGGTATTTAGTAATTCATTTTTAATATAGAATGTAGGCAATAGATTTTTGTGTTTAAAATTTATACTTTTTGGGTGAAAAACCATGTTGTGGCTTTATCTTCCATTATACTGATTAGAACTATCTTAGTCAGCAATTATAAGATGAATAACTTTCAGGCTCGTATACATGAATTAAGTTATTCTTCTTCTGTTCAAAATTATTCATGGCGTGTTTTGTCTTCTCTTCTCAGAATTTCTGGATTCATTTTAAAAATGATTCATGATATGTTTTGTCTTCTCTTTTCAGAATGACTGGATTCATTTCTAGGACTCAGATTCAGAACTTGTTAGAGTTTTAAAAAAAATTGATTGAAAACTATGCCGCACCGAACACGACCTATGACTGCGCTCCTTGTGTTTACTGGTCTCAATGTGGTGCTGGTATCAACCATCACACCCGTCTATGATTTTGTATGCTTTCATCCATATTGGGAAAGAAGGGTACTTTCAATTATCACTTACTCAAGTTATTTGCATGATATCTACATAGCATCTTTCTTAGGTTCATCATGCCGTTTTTTTATGTACATGGATACTAGTTTATTATACTTGTGGTAAATATGTATTGTTCTCTGTGTTTGGTGTCAATTCACATTGTCATTGTTTCTCTGTCTGGCTTTAATGTTGTGATTGAATGTCTGAACCAGGATATTTGTAAGGTTTCACTAGAGAAGGTAAAGTTGCAGTTGGCTGAGGGATTGTTAGCTTCTAGTTGTGAGAACTATAGAGTCTGGACTATGTACTGGGAGAAGATAGAGGGGGGAATAATTTTGAGGAAACTCGAAGAGCAATTGTGCTCACAGAGTGCTGATGTTCTTGAGTGATTGACTTCGTATTCTATTTTATGATCCATCCACTTGAATTATCAATTAGTATTAGAGTAACAATTACGGGAGTCTACTTGGATTATCAATTAACTATATGTCTTTACAAAGTTATTGCTAGATTGGTTTCCAACATATTGAAGAAAGTTCTCCCCTCCGCAATCCACAAAACACTAATTGGTTTCTAACCTCTCACATGTCTCCCCTTTCTCTCTCATCACCCTCTTACCTCTCCCCTCCCAACTTTCCTTTCCTCATCCCATTAGCCATGTTTTGCAGCTTTGAATGGAATCGTAGTCACATTGCTATGTTACGAGCTGGTATCTCCATCCCACTTCCTTCAAGATTGAAAGGAAAACATTTTCCATAAGAGATGATCCCAGGGTACCAAAGTCATTTTCAGCCAAAGCTTCTAGTTCTGCTCCATGCTTGTTTTGCTAGACTTTGCAATCTCCCCTTGACACACAAGGTTTTCAATGGAACAAGAATAGAGGAGACTTTCATTTGGGTGAAAAAGATATCAAACAAAAAGGGTCACTATGATGAAATAGCCAAGCTTGGAACAGATGGACGAGGATAAAAAACGATGGCGAAGTCTCATTTCTAGCATTAACTCCTTCACCAACAACAACCCACAAATAGTAAATGGGGTATCATCCAAAAAAAGGCATTAAAGAGGAATAAATAAGAACCCACCAACCACATTAACCAAGCGACACAAGTTTTACTGATTCACTACCTAGCACCTATTCTCTGCTATCAATGTGCAAAGGGAACATTTCCATGACAATTGGCATGACATCATGAGAGCCCTTAAACAAAATCTCTCAGCTTTCGCATTGGTTAGCCCCCTACAACCTGACAAAGGTCTAACTCGTGTCGTTCCAACAACCAATGAGGAGGACCTCAATATACGATCGCACAGAGTAGTTGGGAGTCCTATTACATTTAAGGTCAATTTCAATTCACCAAACCAAGGTTTATTGCGTGTAGTGATTGTGGACTTGTTCAAGGATATTGAGTAGATAGTTGATGTATTAGACTAACCCCTATCTTATAGATCTTGCATTCCCATTTGTGTTACAATTGATTTGGTAAGCTACATGCCCAATGCACGGAGAATTGACATCCCTATCTCCTAATGCATCTTCTTGCCATTTTTTTGTTCTCGTCATTTTGATAGTGATATGCTTTGTATCTTTTATAAAAAGTAAATAAATAAATTGTAAGAAAAAATTCTTGCGAATATAGTATATTGATAACCCAAGAATAAGGATGTCATTTTACTTTTCTTCTATGGACTCAGTAAACGACATTGTTCAACTAGGAAATAGCCCATGTTATTGTTTCTGTACCTTGCCTGCCCCCTTAACATTGGAGTTGCAACAATGATGTATAAGTTATCATAACCATACACTAGAAGATGTCATGATTCCTTTTGACCTTTGTCTGATCGAAGTCCTCATTTAAGCCTGTACGGCATGGCTTGACTATACTCTTAATGGAAGTGTGACATGATGGATGTGCCACCAACAATAAATGCTTTATACTGCTGCATATGGCCGCACAGTTGCTAGCATTACAATTATAGGAAGAAACATCCATATCTAGAGTGGCTTAGGGAGTTTTAGACAATGATAATTCTTGATTAAAATCATGTCCACTAGGGATCTAACTTGGAACATTTGATTTTACATTTTGCATTTTTTTTTTACCTTGAGGGAAAGATTAAAGTTTGGATTGCAGGGTTGGAAAGGAGTTACAAAATTAGTGGTTTGAAAGCAAGGATGCACTGTATGGTGTCGATTTACTTCATTTCTTTCGGGCATCAACGAAAGGCTCACTTGAAGAAATAAATTAATAAATTATATATAATGTGTGTATTCGTAGACGATAACCTAATGCTAATACCTAATAGTAGTAGTCGTACCAACAAAATATTTTAAAAAGAAATAAGAGAGTTGGAGGGCGGACCAAAGTATCAAAGAAGATAACATTTCCCTACATGGTTAAATTGAACAATACTAAAGAGACATAGTTGTGCACATTGAGTTATTATTTACAAAAAAATTTATGTGAAAGGAGTTCTGTTTTTTGAAATTGTCATTTGTGAGAATTGATTGACCCCGGTCCCTAAGGTGATATGTGTGCGAGAAGAATGGGAAAGGGGGACTTACTGGTAATGAGAAAGCGCTGTATTAGTGGGGCTCAAAATATTTTAGTTATTTGAGTGGCATCGTCTTGGTTAAAGGATGGAAAGTTAGGTTGCGGAGTCTCACAACCATACTATGAAGAGAGTAGGTTGTGACCCTCACGTAGAGTCAAGTAAGGCGGTGACCCTCAAGAGGCGTCCATCCGGCCACGCGAGGGCGAATATTGAAGAATGTCATGATGCGACTGAGGAGGACAGTGCATCATCCAACACACCATGTAACTTGTGCATTGAAGAGAAAACAAGGCATAAGCAAGATAGGGGCAATGAATAGACAAGAGTGTCACAGATAGGCTTGTTGAAGGGTCGGGTAGCGCCTCAGGCCTTAACGTCAAAAGTCGGGGTTTCGAAGGAGTTTAGACGTGCGGTTCTGAAGTCAATTTCGTCCATATGAGATATGAAGCTCACCAAATTGGACACCGTCGGATGCTCCACGTCACTGTATGTCCGTTCCCCAAAACCATGTCTACACCCGCCAGTTTGGAAATGCCTCAAAATGTACCTTAGGCGGAGACATGGTGTTAGCTCTCCACCACCTCTAGGCCTTATGGCCTAAGCGAGCTATCTTGTGGCACATACGTGTGTTATAGTGAGGACAAGCGTTGCAAGACGAGTGCCTCGTATGACTTCCTTTGAAATGGGTCTTTCAAAGACAGTACCGGGTGGCACGAGTGTGCTGGTATTGCACCCTAGCCCAAGTATCGGAGGTTGGATTATGCACCATCTACCCGGTATGGAGTTCATAAACGACATGACATGGGCATAGAAAGACCAATGCCTCGACTGAACCCAGATGGATAGATGTTCGAGATGTCCTGATAATATGAACACATTGGCCCATTCTTGATGGCATGACCGAGCGAGTTGCAATGACCAACGACACCCCATGACTTGGGATGGTGTCAAGACATATGGGCCATGTTAATTGGGAACCAAGATGATGTTGGATGTGACATTATATTGAGAGACCTTGGCCCGAGTAGAGGCAAGGTCAAGCTGAATGACTTGGCCTAGTGTAGAGGCAAGTCGGTTGTGTCCCAGACTATTGAACATACACGCGCAGGCGACATGTGTGGCTGAACAAGCTTGGATTCCGCACTAGTGATGTCCGGTTGGGGAAGACAAACCTTGCCTAAGGTTCGACGAAGCCACAAAGCCCGACGAAAAATGAATATGGGGCTTCAGTTCCTCTTAAGGCTGGTTGTGAGCGTGTCAAGATCACGATGTCGCTCAGTTGAAAAAGTAAACATTATGTACATTATGTACGTTTAGGCTTTTTTGGTGGAGTGTTGGATGAGATGGGACGTTCTCTGATCTCCTTGGGCCTGCACTTAATTGCTATCTGAAAAACAAGTACTCATCAAGAACATGCTAAAAAGAAAACAAGAACAAATTAGCTGTGCAAACACGAAATAAATAAACTGTTCTGAAAACAGTTGTCAACACAACTTCTTTAGTTCTTGATCTTCTTTTTTTTTTTTTTTTTCCAACTGTCCTGTATCTTCCATCATTCCTGAGTGGAGAACTTTTTCTGCCCTTAACTCCTTCAGCCTTGAGAGATCTTATCAATGAGATGTTGTTTTGTATCTTATATCTATACCTACCAGTTATGTTAGTAAGTAGCCTAGCTTTGCTGGTATTTTGTATTGCACTTGTCCACCCACTTGCTTGTACAGCAAGTCTGATTTTTTTGCTTGGCATCCCAAACCTGTTAATAACATGGACATTTACTATTTCCAGAACAAAACTTCCCACAAAGATCTTTCTCTGTTATATATTTTTGTAACAGATGTTCTCATATTCTTGCTGCAGAGAGAACATCGCCGGGAGCAACGCGAAGCTGCTATAGGGAAAAGCTAGCAGACAGAATCTTATCAGCAATGCATTAGGACTGTACATTTCATCTAGGTTCCCCATACTCCGATCTTTTTATGTGGGATTTTCTCTTATCATTTCTATCATTCAAGAAATAAAGATAAAGAAAATGGGATAAGAAAGCCCTTTGCTTGCTAACTGCAGGATTTATTGTTTGTTAACACTTGAACTGGACCGTGGTTCATGATTGATATGTCATAATCAATATGCCTTCTTTTTGTGATTTTGTTGATATCTGCTTTGCTTGATCAGTTTGCTCTGCCAACGATACAGACATGCTAACTGAGTCTCTATGTTCTTTCTTGCACATAGTATTGGAAAAATAGGTCTGAGAATGATGTTCTTACTGTCTATGCTCACTATCTTACAAATTCAATTTTTTCAATGTATCAATTGTACCATTCAAGTTTTGATGTAGGTGGGGACAAAAATAGTTGTTTTCGAGATGGATGCATATTTCACTTTGGTAGTTTTAACTTCTTACGTTTTGAAGGTGGGCATTTACATCTTTGTAATTCAAATGCGAAATATACTCTGTTTTTTTGTGCATAGAGAGCTTGATCAACCTTTTCTTTTTGAACTAGATTTAAAGTTATGAACTATGCTCTGTCTTATTAACTTATAGAACATCAATGTACCAGTTCTCTGGATCATAGAGGGGGTCTTTGCTTGGCTCTTTCTATGCTTGGCTCTTTCTATGCAAGACGACTAAGATCAAATGGTTAAGAACAAGCATCTTCCTCTCAATAGTGCTTTAGCTATAGTTCATTAACACAATAGTGCTTTAGCTATAGTTCATTAATAGTGTTTTGTAATATGGCTATGGCTAGAGTTCATAAATGGCATGTTTGCTAGAAGCCATAGCCATATTACAAAAATGTGATTTTGTTTTGGTTGATTTTTCATTGGTCAAAGTTCTCTTAGACAATGCATAATAGGAATGATTTTAGTGTCATTAGATTCATCTCAGTGAATAGAATGAGATTGCAAAAGATATCGAAGGCAATAGAAGGTTCGTCCAGTGAGGTCTTGTTAGAATCTAGGTGTGTTTTTTGAACCCCGATAACTTCCTTCCATCATATCTCACTGAATATTAGATGAGAAGTGATGAAATTTGTACCAACATGATCATAGAGCAGAGATCTACAATATTGGTGAAGAAATCAAGCTCAAAATCATGAGAACCGGCGGTTGAACAAGTTGCCGGAGAAGAGAGTCCCTCAAATCTTGTTCAGCGAGATATAGGTGACGATGACATGATCGATTCAATTGAACCAAACAATTGGTTTGGTTGAATGAGTTTTTTTACCATTAATTGGCAAAGGAAAATTTTGTTCAATTGGCAAACGTGAATCTCGCCTAAGATCTGACGAAGTCACAAATTAGGGTGAAAAATGGAAATATGGCTTGAGTTCTCCTTAAGATTTTCATGAAGCGTGTCAAAGTCATGATGTGGCACGGTTGAAGAAGTATAACCATAACACTTGGGCAGGCATGAGGGTCGCCCCTCCAAAATTATGATGACATTATGTGGCCTATAAAGAGTCACTAACGAATCTATTTTAGTAGATCAGTATCATTTATTTGTTGCATAATGTTCTACTAAGTAATTTAAATCAGTTTAAGGTTGAACGTTTCATATACCCTAAGAACCACACAATGTATAGATGATGTTATGGTGTAGGGTCAACATTTCAATGTGGATATAGAATAGGTCAAAACTCATGTTATTGAGAGCTAAAGGGTGCAATACCTTACCAAAGCTCGTCTAGAGCTACATAACTTAGAGTCCCAAAAAGTTGACGACCTAGTCACATGGTAACTAATTGATTTTTTTATTTATTTTTCAGATTGATTGTGTGATGCAACCGTTGATAATGAGAGTGTTGTAAAGTTGTGCTGCTATAGGGGACGACTAGATTTAAGTTGTACAGTCTTTCATGTCTTTTGGATTTTTATTTGACTATTGTGATATCTTTTTTTGTAAACTAACTCCCGCAAAATCGTTTTTAATTGATAATTTTATGAAACTTGTGTGTATTTCGTATTAATATTGTATTCCTCTGTGTCCTCCTTTAAATTAAAATGATTTTTATTATCGAGTCATTTTAACCTTGTACATCGGTATATAAAGGTCCTTAGATCGAGTCTATTGAAAAGTAAGTCATTACATATTAGTACCAGAGGTTTAGGTTGATAAGCCGTATAGACTTCTCTAGATAGAGTCATGGGGATTCTCTATAGCTTCACTCAAGGAAACGCTTTGCCACGACTAGGCATGAAAATAAATGTATAAAGCAGCGAGTTAGTGTCACTTAGTGCCTATGTTCATAACTGATGCATGTTTGTGCAACATAGATTTTTGTTGCACCATGAGAAAGGAAGGACTCTAATAGAGCCTGATCTCGCTCATGATTCCCTTTGAAAGAAAGAGAGAAGCACCAAGAGATTACGTGTTAGAGTAAGTGGTTTCGTTAGCATCTAACATGATAGCAATCCTACAATCTCTAATTCAGGCCGTTGGAACAAATCAAGAAAGTCTGAGATGTAGTTGATGGAGTTCTTAGGTCTTTCACGATAGAATGCCGATGGGTGATGGTGAGGTGTCAATGGTCGTTTCATGGAAAATGGCAAAATCTAGTGGTCAATGTCAACGAATAACGACAGTTGTTAGTGATAGTTTCCTTTGACGCAATCAATAATGGTTAGGTAGCAGCAATTGCAAGTGACTATTAGTGGTGGGTGACTACCACGAGAAAATGAAAATAGTAGGAGGGTATTTTGGTCATTTTCTTTATTATAAAAATTTAGGAAGAATTCTGAATGAGTACTAAAAAACGCTATTCTTAAAATTTGGATTCAAATATTTCAGTTTCAATAACTTATTTCTCACATTCATTTTTTAATAAGTCATTCTAAGTGGTTGCCAAACACTACAAATATTAAAATTAAATACACGTGAAAAGGCAATCCAATCCAACGGCATCCTAAATATAATTCAAGATAGGTATATAATAAAAATTAATGAAGTCAAGAATAAAATAAAGTCAAAATGATTAGGTCAAAACCATCTTAATGATAGTGATTATCATTATCATGTTAATTGCTAGCCACGTCGGATTTAAAAACATTATTTCAATTTAGTTAATTATTGATAAATCACTGTCATTAAACTAATAATCTCTAAGAAATATTATGACTTTTTAAAATATATATATAAATTTTGAGAGAGAAGTATGAGTGAAAAATCTAAATTAGTTTAATTATATTAAAATATAACTAGTTGCTAATTAAAAGGGATTAATATTTTGCACGATATTATCAAGCCATTGGTTGACTTTGGCGTATTGAAAGTCAAACCCTTTGAATTATTTAATATAAGAACACTAAATTTGTTTTGCTCACTCAATTTGAACATTAATTATTATAATTAATTAGATTACTATATGATTGGAGTTTGAGTTTCTATAAAATTCAATATTTAAAATAAAAACCCACCTGATTGGTATATATATATATGTGTTTTCTTTCTTCGAATTGGAATAAACACGGAGAAACAGAGGAGGCATTTTCAAAACAAAGCGAGAAAATGGGAAGAAATAGTTTGAGAACCTTTGTTATGGTTGTGGTTATTGTTTTGACATCGTTGTTCGCCGTTGTTCCGACGTCTATGGCCCAGCTTCGGCAAGATTTTTACGCTGATGTTTGTCCTAACGTTGAGAGCATAGTTCGAAATGCTGTCACGAAGAAGTTCCGACAAACGTTTGTTACTGTTCCCGCCACCCTACGCCTCTTCTTTCACGACTGTTTTGTTCAAGTAATTGAATTTATTCTCTAACTGTCTAAGTTAGCTGGTAATTAATTCTATGAACTGAAAAACTTGATTTGGTTGATGTAGGGATGTGATGCGTCAGTAATGATTGGTTCGGACGGAGGTAATACAGTGGAGAAGGATCATCCTGATAACCTTTCATTAGCAGGAGATGGATTTGATACGGTGATTAAAGCGAAAGCTGCTGTGGACGCTGTGCCAGAATGTAGAAATAAAGTGTCGTGTGCCGATATTCTCGTGATGGCTACTCGAGATGTGATTTCATTGGTTTGTACTCTTAACGATTCTGATATTATTGATAAATAAAGATGAATTGGGTTTAACTATTGGATTACAGGCTCGAGGACCATCATATGCAGTGGAGCTAGGGAGAAAGGATGGGCTTGTTTCAAGGGCTTCAGATGTGGAAGGCAAATTGCCAAAGCCAAGCTTTAATCTCAATCAGCTCAATGCCATGTTTGCTGCCAATGGCCTTTCCCAGACTGACATGATTGCTCTCTCTGGTATCCATTTCCTTCCCTAATCATTATTATTCCATTTCAATTCTAAACCGAGTTCGGCCCATCAAGTTGAGAGTGACTAATTAAGGGAATGATCGTACGTTTAACATCTCCATTAATATGAGGTCTTTTGAGAAAACCATTAGTACGAGAGTTTATGCTCAAAGTAAACAATATCATATCATTGTGGAAGGTCTCTGATTCCTAACATAGGATCAAAGTCATGCTCTTAACTTAATTATGTCAATAGAATTCTCAAATGTCGAACAAAGAAGATGGGTCCCTCGAAAGTGTAGTCAAAAGTGACTCAAGCGTCGAACAAAGAGTCTACTTTTTTTTTTTAGGGCTCCAGAGAAAGTAGTCGAGCCTCAATTAAGGGGAGGTTGTTCGATGGTTCTTTAGACCTCAGGGGAGGCTCTATGGTGTACTTTGTTCGAGGGGAGGTGTAACGACCTAAGTCCACCGCTAGCTAGCAGATATTATTCTGTTTGGGCTTTTCCTTTTGGGGTTCCCCTCAAGTTTTTAAAACGAGTTTGCTAAGGGAAGGTTTCCACACCTGAATATCATATGAGGATTATCCTATATTGACTAATTTAGAGAATAATCATGAGTTTATAAGTAAAAAATATATCTCTACTGGTACGAGGCGTTTTGTTTATGTTCAAAGTGGACAATATTACGAGAGATTCGTAATTTCTAACCGAAAGTTACTACGATGCAGCTGCGCACACGGTCGGATTCTCCCACTGCAGCAAATTGGCAAACAGAATATACAATTTCAGCCGTACAAATCCAGTGGATCCAACGCTGAACCCAACCTACGCAAGCAGGCTTCAAGAGATGTGCCCAAGAGACGTGGATCCAAGGATAGCCATAAACATGGACCCAAACACACCCACAAGGTTCGACAATATGTACTTCAAGAATCTGCAGCAAGGAATGGGCCTCTTCACTTCCGACCAGGTGCTCTTCAGTGACACAAGGTCTAGACCCACTGTCAAGGTTTGGGCTCATAGTGGACAAACCTTCTACACTGCCTTCGTTACTGCCATGACCAAGTTGGGTCGTGTCGGTGTCAAGACCGGATCCGATGGCAACATTCGCACTGACTGCGGTGCTTTCAACCCTTGAAGCAAACTTGATTATCAACGCACTTTGCAATTCTATTGTTATCAAGATTGATTGGAATAAAAGGAAGTTCAAAAGAGAGAGAGAGAGATAGATGGGCATTTTTACAAATGCTTCCAATGATTTCATGTTTCTAATTTCATTCGATTCGATTTGATTGATTTTCATTCTTTGATCAACGGTACCGTGTCGTGTTGAACGATTTGTGTACTTTTGTAAAACAATATCAACTTTGAAGGTGTCTATTTTTCAAATATTTTGAATTCTATAATTTTAATTCTTAATTGGGATAAGTTAACTTCAATGTCAAACATGACATACTATTCATTTTTCGAGCACGGTTGGATCATAATATTTTTTTTACTTACCGTTCATGCGCCACTAGATGGGCTCGTATAATATACCTCATAAACCTGACTGCGGGCTAGCGTACGCTCACGCTACTAAAAACCAACAAAAAGAAAGGAGCACGTATCATATCATGGTGTATGCTTTAGTATAAAACATACTTCAGAAGTATCCCATGCTCATGACATGCAACATGCATGAGGTCCCGCATTTTAAATCATGCTACATGGTTATGATATAAAGATGTGACACTTGAGTAAAAGGAAGGTACATCGATGAGCCAAAATCACATCCAAATGAAAGAGATCCTGAGTATATATTGACTAAGAAAGACTTAAAAGAACTAAAAGTTACAGATGCACATTCCTTGTCAGTGGCTCAATCATAAGAACTCCAAAATTAAGTATGTTTTGCTTTAAGCAATTCTATATTAAGTACTTTCTGAAAAATTTCCTAGGATGTATGTGAGTGAAGATAAAACATACTAAACGAACTCGTGTTAGTTTGTTGGGATAGTATTCGCTCTTAGAAACAACAAGTAACATGACCATGTTGTGAAGGATGGCGAAAAATGTCAGAGCCATCAAGTGCGGAAATAGAATTTTGAATCATGATCCAAATCCTGGATTTGGTTTGTTAGAATATCATACTTTCGTACTTTTCATGAAACAACTTTCTTACGAGACAGTGTGGATGACATATCAATCATACTTATCATACATGACCTAAAAATAAAAAATTGAAAGAAACATACAGTTGTCCAAGATCATTTAGATTGAGAAAGTGAGAGTTAGACTCCAATATAAAAGGGAGGTCCTTGGCTTACTGAGTCACAACAATGGCTTTGTTTCATCTCACTTCCATGGTTCGGAGTCAATCGGCCCTAGCACAACTTCTCAGCTGATCTGACTTGGGCTTGATGTGTTCAGACTCTTTCCTATAACTTTTGTACTCTTTGGGAGTCGTATTGGACACTTTTGAAGGCATTTAAGGTTAGTATGGCATGCAATTAGATGAGTTAATTTTTACAGAAGAATTCTAAATTAGGATTGTGTGACTCCTTAGGTAAACTTAGATTTCAATGAACAACTTTAAGCTCCATTCTTAGAGTGTATGTCCGACCAAGATATGCACTTTACATCTAATTCTACCTCAACTAGAAAGTAGAGACCATGACCATGATATTTTATGAAAGGATAGGTTCCATCATGATTGCATATGAATGTATTTTTCAACCCCAATCGTGGGGCTATTTACGGAGTATTTTTAAATACTCAAGCTTTTTTTTTTTTTTTTTTTTTTTTTTTTTTTTTTTTTTTTTTTTTTTTTTTTTTTTTTTTTTTTTTTTTTTT